>NC_090027.1:44065663-44340663 GCF_037176765.1 Anolis sagrei | reverse complement strand
CCTGGCCTTTGACTTACAAACCCTGAAAACTGAACTCTTGGTATTTTGACTACTGGACTGTGACCTTGGCGACTGCTTGTGGTTGACCCTGACCCTGACCCTGTACTCTTGTCATTTTGACATGGCATCTGTCAGAAATATTAAAAATTAATGAGGTATTTTTAATAACAAACATGTGAGTCAAGCACTGAAAGTGTTAAATGGATGCAATGACTCAGCAAAAGCTGCAGTTTTATATAAGCAGGTGTGTCTGTGGCCGCCACTCTGAGGTAAACCTCAGTGGGAGAAAGGCCTTAGTCTGAGAGAAGGCCTCACTGTGTTGAGGTAGGCCTTAGGCTTCTTCACTTCACTTCACTTCTTAATGAGTCGCTCTCCCTCAAGGTGCTCCGAGCGACTTGCAGTCTAAAATAGCATTTACACAATATAAAAACATTCAACATAAAAACATTCGACAGTGACTATTTGGCAAATTAGATCTGATTACTTAAATGCACAACCAAACAGCCAAGTCTTGAGTGCCTTTACAAAAGGTCACAACTCCGACATTGCTCTAATGTATGGAGGCAGTGAGGCACTGTGAGAGAAGCCTCTGTGTGAGGAAGGCCTTAGCCTGTGAGAAGGCCTCAGAGTGTGAGAAGGCCTGGTGTGAGAAACTTCAGTGAGAGAAGCCCCAGGTTGAAGACCTCATGTGTAAAGCTACTGTGTGAAGCTCCAGTGTGAAGGTTGTCGTGTGTAAAAAGCTACTGTGTGAAGCTCCAGTATAAGTTCATTGTGAGGGGAGGTTTGGTGAGAAAAAGCCCAGCGTGGAAGCAAAGAAGGAAATATAAAGAACTTGATTTGTGTTATAGAAACCTTGTTCTTGTAAATAATGCAACCATATTATTCTACTACAAAGAAGTACCATTAGTCTGTGTGTTCTTTTTATCACTTTGGGCTCTGTTGGGGTTCAGTCTGAGTTTGAACTTGAACCTGATTCTCTGTTTGTTCCTCCTGATGCTAATGAAAGTATATTTACTGATGCTGATGGAAATGTACCTTTTGATGCCAATGCTCCTGAAATTAGTGAGGAAGGAACTGCTGTAGGTTTGGAAAATGCCAATGTTCCTGAAATTAGTGAGGAAGGAACTTCTGTAGATTTGGAAAATGAAAGTACCAGTGTTCATGAGAATGTGTCAGAGGGAGACCTTGACCTTTCCCTCCCTTCTGCACCTGGTAACTGTAATGACAACAGAAGGGGCCAAATTTGGGAAGACAGAAGTAAATCACTCAGTTTGCGTCGATCCTCCCGAATTCAAGAATTAAAAACATTGGCTTCAAAACAGAAGGGCGGTTCACGGAACCCATTCTTGAGTTTTAATTGCAATACGCCGAGCTGATTGTCTCAGTTCAGGCATCGTTTCAGAATTGATGAAGACCTTGGCAGTTCTCCCGGTTCCCTGGCCATGGTCTTGAAAGATTTCTAGGATATCAAGTACGGTTAGTGGATTGCTAACAGGTTCCAGTATTTTCCCAGTGAGGCTTTGGGTTTTGCTTTGTCCATTTAAATTCATGTTTGCTGATTTTGCTGTGGCTTTTGACTTGCATTTTACCTTTATTTTGTAACCATTTTTCTTCAATAAAAAAGGATTGTTTTTCACAGCCAAGTGTGGTGGATAGTTATCTGAGGGCCTCGTTCCCTGCTCTGGATTGCAACAGGCTCCTGGTGCTGGGTCACCAAGTTGGGCCATTCAGGTGTTTTGGACTTCAACTCCTAGCATTCCTAACACCCGCTGCCTCCCAGTTTCTGTTCATGCCCCCTTCTGCAGCTAGCTCTGAAAGGATCAGGCAGCCCATGCGCCCCTCCATGGGTCCCACAATACCTACTGTAGCCTGCCGCCTCTCTAGACCCCGGCTTGCTCCATGCCAAAGGGCACCTCCGGGTGCTTGTAGCTCAGCAGGACGTCCGTGATGCAGGTGGAGGGGTAGCAAGAGGCGTTCAGGTGCTGGCTGCTCTCCCCCAGGGCCAGGTGCTCCTCTCCTTCCAAATGTTCCTCGCCGTCTGCAAAGGAAGAGAGGCGCTCAGAGCACGGCCGGGCTCAGCGCCAAGGCAGCTCCGCTCTAGACTGAGGCTCCAGCATGTGCCACAAGGAGCAGACCACGGATTCGAGTTACAGGACCAAGTTAGATGTATTGTCAAAGGCTTTCATGACCGGAATCACTGGGTTGTTGTAGGTTTTTTCGGGCTATATGGCCATTTTCTAGAGGCATTCTCTCCTGACGTTTCGCCTGCATCTATGGCAAGCATCCTCAGAGGTAGTGAGGTTGCTTGCCATAGATGCAGGCGAAACGTCAGGAGAGAATGCCTCTAGAACATGGCCATATAGCCCGAAAAAACCTACAACAACCAAGTTAGATGTGTTTATACTGGGCCTGGGCAAAAAGCGGGACATAAATAATAATAATAATAATAATAATAATAATAATAATAGAAATAAAAACAATAAAATAGAAATAAAACTAACTGCAGGAGCGCTCTACAGTCTGCACTCCTCACGCAGCCTATAATAATAATAATCTATATATATAAATCTGTTAGGTTGGTTCAACCGGACAGCAAAACTCCACAACCCCCCAACGAAACTGTACCAAAATTGCCATGCCCATAACACAACCCACAAGGTACAAACATATCTACTCAAAATGAAAAACAACACAACAACACACTCACAAAACGGCAAAACAACAAAACTCAAAAAACCCCAACGAAACTTAACCAAAATTCCCATGCCCATAACACAACCCACAAGGTACAAACATATCTACTCAAAATGAAAAACAACACAACAACACACTCACAAAACGGCAAAACAACAAAACTCAAAAAAAACCAACGAAACTTAACCAAAATTCCCATGCCCATAACACAACCCACAAGGTACAAACATATCTACTCAAAATGAAAAACAACACAACAACACACTCACAAAACGGCAAAACAACAAAACTCAAAAAACCCCAACGAAACTTAACCAAAATTCCCATGCCCATAACACAACCCACAAGGTACAAACATATCTACTCAAAATGAAAAACAACACAACAACACACTCACAAAACGGCAAAACAACAAAACTCAAAAAACCCCAACGAAACTTAACCAAAATTCCCATGCCCATAAAACAACCCACAAGGTACAAACATATCTACTCAAAATGAAAAACAACACAACAACACACTCACAAATGGCAAAACAACAAAACTCAAAAAACCCCAACGAAACTTAACCAAAATTCCCATGCCCATAAAACAACCCACAAGGTACAAACATATCTACTCAAAATGAAAAACAACACAACAACACACTCACAAAACGGCAAAACAACTGAGCATGCGCATTGGTGCCCAGCCTCAAGTTCCCTGGCGCGCGCACACAGTCTTCCGGCCAACATTCCCTCTGCGGAAGCCATGCCCACTCCAAGCCCTGCCGCGGCTTCCCGCACACACACCCCCTGCCGCACGCACACACACAACCCCATGCTCCATCACTCCCCCCGCCGCACACACACACGCAACCCCACGCTCCATCACTCCCCCGCCCCAATCTTACCTCCTTTTACTTCACGCCACCTCCAAACCCCACCCCGCCCCTTCCCGCCCTGTCAAAATCCAGGAAAGACAGGAAGGAAGGAAAGAAGGAAGAAAGAGAAAGGGAGGTAAAGAAAAAGGGGGAAGGAAGGAAAGTTAGAGAAGAAAGAAGGAAGAAGAAAAGGAAAGAAAAGGAAAGATGGAAGGAAAGAAAAGAGAGACAGCAGAAAAGAAAGAAAAAGGGGGAAGGAAGGAAAGAGATAGAGAAAGAAGAGGAGAAGGAAAGATGGGAAGGAAGGAAGGAAGGAGGGAAAGAAGGAGAGAAAGAGGGAAGATTGGCCACAGCAACACGTGGCGGGTAAAGGTTGTTATTTCTATGATTATGATGATGCTATTGTTCCTCTGAGACCCTTTTAGGGGGAATGGGAGAGGTGTCAGGTCCCAGAGGCAATGCATTGCATTATTGTTATTGTTATGATGGTGGTGAAATAAAAGGAAATAAAAAGTGAAAGAAGGAAGCAAACAGGGAGGGAAGAAAGGCAAAGGAAGAAAGGGGGAGGGAATGAAGGAAAGAGAGAAGGATGAAACCAAGTAGTGAAAGAAGGAAAGAAAGAAAGAAGTAGAGAAGGAAGAAAGGAGAGAAAGGGGGAGGAAAAGGGGGAAGGAATAGGTAGGGACCTCTCTTTCATAATAGTCCAGATATCTACCTCAACTTTGATAAGTTTTACTATAGGCCACAGCAACGCGTGGCAGGGCACAGCTAGTAATAATAATAATAATAATAATAATAATAATAATGTCATATTAATGCTTTCCTTTTTATCTGCAACTGTATATGCTTGTGTTGTGATTTTATCGTCATGTGCCAATAAAGGCTGCGTATTGATGTAGGTCTCTCAAGTTGAGAAGCCCATCTGTGGGCAGTGGGTCAGTCCAGGTTTGCCCCCCGCCCCGGTCTGGAGCCAGGGAAGTGCCCGGTGCTCACCTGCCCCTTCTCCGTCGTGGAGCGGCTGGCTGCCCATCAGGGAAGACTGGCTGAGCACGGCGTCGGCCATGCGGGCGGAGCTGAGGACCTTCCCCGCCATGAGGCTCATGCCCGGCAGGGTGTCCAGTTGCACCTGTGAGAGATGGAGAGAGCGCGGAAGGAACGGCGGGTCAAGCTGGGAGCCTAAGAGACCGCAGCTGTACCAATGAGACCCCCAGGAAAGAGAAGCCGCCCGCCCACCCCGGCCACGTACGTAGGCATCCTCGCTGCTCTGGATGGTGTGGTGTCTCTGCAGAGGGCGGGCTCTGTGGTGCGGTCCGGGGACGGCCCTGGCCGAATAAGGCCCCAGCCCCTCTGCGTCGGCCATCTCCACCTGCCGAGGTGAGGAGTGCCTCTCCATGCAACCAGCCACCATGGGGTCTTCAGGGGTGAGCAGGGAGGAAGGAGAAAGAGCATCAGACCTTGCTTGGGCAACCAACGCACCCCTTTACCCTTCTGGTCCAGGCAGGAGGAAGGTAAGGAAGCCACTTGCTACCCTCCCTCTTTTTCCTTGTCTGTGGAGGAACCTCCTTCCTTGGAAGCTTTTAAACAGAGGCTGGATGGCCACCTGTCAGGGCTAGTTGGCTTGGGTTTGACTAGGTGGGCTTTAGAGGTCCTTCCAACCCTATTATTCTATGATTCTATGACCTTAGTCCTCTTAAGGTTAGGTAAAGGTTGTCCCCTGACATTAAGTCCAGTCATGTCTGACTCTGGGGTGTGGTGCTCATCTCCATTCCTAAGCCAAAGAGCCAGCGTTGTCCATAGACACCTCCAAGGTCATGTGGCCACTGGCATGACTGCATGGAGCGCCCTTACCTTCTCGCTGGAGTGGTACCTATTGATCTACTCACATTGGCATGCTTTCGAACTGCTAGGTTGGCAGAAGCTAGGGCTGACAAGAGAAACCTGCGACTTTTCGGTCAACAAGCTCAGCAGCTCAGTGCTTTAACCCACTGTGCCACTGGGGACTCCTTAGTCCTCCAGGAAATGCCACCTGTGGGGCTGACCCATTCTAGCCACAGACTGTAAGCTTGAAGTCAGAGGTGGACTGCCATCCTTGCACATCCTGCTCTCCGCAAATGGAAGTGTTTCAACTTAACCTAAGTTTAGGGCCCAGTGATGGGCAACCTTTTGAGCTTGGTGTGTCATTTTTTGCTAAAAACCTGGCCATAACTTGGGTGGGGTGTCAACTTCAAGAAAAAATAAACGTAATTTTGCAATATTTATAGTTTAAATAAGAAAAATGTATATTCCATGCTGAGTTATGGAGTGAACAATAGTGAAACGTGAAGATGTAAAATTTGTAGAGCCTTTTACACATTTAAGGATGGAATTACATTGGCTCTTATAAGGTGTACTTCTCTGTGGCCGCGTGTCATCAAAAATAGCCATGTGTGTCAGTGCTGACACGCATGTCATAGGTTCACCATCACGGGTTTAGGCCCTGGGGTCAGGGTGTGAGATGTGCTGGTCCTTCCTCATGAAAACAAAGCCAGAGTGGGGCAGGTCAGGCAGGCAAGGCGAGGGTTCCCTCCTCCCCAAAAGAAGCAAGCCTTGGCTGGGGAAAAGCCCACAATATCCCCTCTTTTGGGGGGCTTTTCTGGAGCACTTGGGTCCCTCCCAGCTCTGATTCCTCCAGCTCCACTTCAACTTCCATGATCCCCGAGCAGAGACCCGCACTCTGCACCAAGCGCCCTTTTGCAACCCCATAGAAGAGGGTCTCCACCCAGAACGGAGGAAGGCAGTGCCTGGAGCTTGGTCTTTGCCCTCCAGCCTTTCCCCCTTCTCCCCAGATCTTGCTGGCAAGCAGAGGAGCCACCCCAAAAGGGCGTTGCTCCTCCTTTGGACAGAGTCCGGGCAAAGGTCAGCCTTCGTCAGAGGGGCAAAGGACGCCTTTCCGTCGGGCCTTTTACAGCCTCAGGCCACTGGAGATGGGGGAGCAGACCCAGAGGCAGCCCCACCCCACACGTCCCGTACCCCCCCCCCCCCCCGGGACAGCACCTCCCTTCTTCGGACAAGTCCTTCCAGGCAGAAGCCTGTGCTGATAGTGACCCCGCAACAGAAAAGGAGAAGTCAGAAATATTAAAAATTAACTGGGCATTTTTGATTACAAAAGTGTGAGTCAAGCACTGGAAGAGTGAGTAGGCTGAAGCCTGTTAGAGTCAGCGGGCCAAAGCTAGCATCATCCTGAGGATTATGAGGCAAACTTCAGTGTGAGAGAAGCCCCATGTGAGAAAGCTCCAGTGTGAAGGCTGCTGTGTGTAAAAGTACTGTTTTACACACAGTTTTTGTTTATTTGTGTGATGGAAACCTAGTTCTTGTAAATAGTGCAACCATATTATTTTACTACAAAGAAAAGAGTGAGTAGGCCGAAGCCTGTTAGATTCACTTGGCCAAAGCTAGAGTTGTCTCACCTCAGTGTGAGAGAAGCCTCGTGTGAGAAAGATCCAGTGTGAAGGCTGCTGCGTGTAAAGCTACTATATATTTGTTTATTCGTGTGATGGAAACCTAGTTCTTGTAAACAGTGCAACCATATGATTTTCTACAAAAAAGAGTGAGTAGGCCGAAGCCTGTTAGAGTCACTTGGCCAAAGCTAGAGTTGTCTCACCTCAGTGTGAGAGAAGCCTCGTGTGAGAAAGCTCCAGTGTGAAGGCTGCTGTGTGTCAAGCTACTGGGTTTTTGTTTATTTGTGTGATGGAAACCTAGTTCTTGTAAATAGTGCAACCATATTATTTTACTACAAAGAAAAGAGTGAGTAGGCAGAAGCTTGTTAGAGTCATTAGGCCAAAACTAGTGTTGTCTCACCTCAGTGTGAGAGAAGCCTCGTGTGAGAAAGCTCCAGTGTGAAGGCTGTTGTGTGTAAAGCTACTATGTATTTGCTTATTTGTGTTATGGAAAACTTATTTTAGTAGCCTATTAGAGTTAGTGGGCCAAAGCTAGTGTCATCCTGAGGAGTGTGAGGTAAACCTCAGTGTGAAAGAAGTCATGTGTGAGAAAGCTCCAGTGTGAAGGCTGCTGTGTGTACTATATATTTGTTTATTTGTGTGATGGAAACCTAGTTCTTGTAAATAGTGCAACCATATTATTTTACTACAAAGAAAAGAGTGAGTAGGCCGAAGCCTGTTAGAGTCACTGGGCCAAAGCTAGAGTTGTCTCACCTCAGTGTGAGAGAAGCCTTGTGTGAGAAAGCTCCAGTGTGAAGGCTGCTGCATGTAAAGCTACTATATATTTGTTTATTCGTGTGATGGAAACCTAGTTCTTGTAAACAGTGCAACCATATGATTTTCTACAAAGAAAAGAGTGAGTAGGCCGAAGCCTGTTAGAGTCACTTGGCCAAAGCTAGAGTTGTCTCACCTCAGTGTGAGAGAAGCCTCGTGTGAGAAAGCTCCAGTGTGAAGGCTGCTGTGTGTCAAGCTACTGGGTTTTTGTTTATTTGTGTGATGGAAACCTAGTTCTTGTAAATAGTGCAACCATATTATTTTACTACAAAGAAAAGAGTGAGTAGGCTGAAGCTTGTTAAAGTCATTGGGCCAAAGCTAGTGTTGTCTCACCTCAGTGTGAGAGAAGCCTCGTGTGAGAAAGCTCCAGTGTGAAGGCTGCTGTGTGTAAAACTACTATATGTTTATTTGTGTGATGGAAACCTAGTTCTTGTAAATAGTGCAACCATATTATTTTACTACAAAGAAAAGCTTCCAAAGGAAGAGAGAACATTGGTCTGTGTGTCTTTGCTGTTTTGGTCTCTTTGGGCTCCTGGCGCTGGCTCACGATACTGCTGATAGGTTGCTCTGCTGTGCATTCATGGGGAGGGTCTTCTGTTGATATGCCCACTCGCTCAACAGAGAAACAGGAAGGGAAAACTGTCTTTGGAGGCCTCCCAGTTCTCTAACTCTGAACACAGGGGTATGCAGTTTGTGAAGCCCAGCCTAGAACCGGATGTTATGCGAAGGAACTTTTCTCCTTCCGCGATGAAAATCCCCTACCACAGGGTTTCCCAAGACTCTGGCCTCCCAGATGCGTTGGACTTCAGCTCCCGGAGTCCCTCAGTATTGGCCGAGGTGGCTGGGGTTTCCAGGGCTTAATGTCCAAAACAGACTGAGGACCAAAATGAGGGAATCGTTGCTCTAAGAACTTTACTTTGCTTCCTTGAATGATCTACTACAGGGGTCCTCAAACTTTTTAAGCAGAGGGCCAGGTCACAGTCCCTCAAACTGTTGGAGGGCCGGATTATAATGAATTCCTCTTCACACTGCACATATTTTATTCACAGTACAAAAAACACTTAAAAACAATACAACAATTAAAATGAAGGACAACTTTAACAAATACAAACTATTAGTATTTCAATGGGAAGTGTGGGCCTGCTTTTGGCTGATGAGATAGGATGGTTGTTGTTTTGTGCTTTCAAGTCATTTCAGACTTAGGTTGACCCTAAGCGAGGGCTGGGTAAATGACCTAGGAGGGCCGTATCCGGCCCCCGGGCCGTAGTTTGAGGACCCCTGATCTACTATGTTGTTGTTATCTCCTCCACCTTTTCTGCAGGTGAGAGGCAAAGCCTAAAAAGACAGGGCCCCAAACCGCATTCCGATTCCGCCCCGTCGCCCTCACTTCTCTTACCTCGGCAGGGTGCCTCGTTCCGGCTGAAGGCGGATGTTGCCATGGGCTGGGGCCGGTACGGGTGGCCCCCCATTTCCTGCTCCTGCTTAGCGGTCCCATAAAAGGCCTCCAGGTCCCCCGGACCCCCCACGCTCAGGAGCAGCTGGGGCTCTTGGTGGTGGTGATGGTGGTGGTGGTGCTGGTGATGGCGGCCACCTTTGGTCTTACTACCTGGAAAGCCGTCCCTGTCCCCCTCGCAGGAGCAGTCCACCACGGCCTGTTCCTCCTCCTCTTCCTCCTCCTCCTCCTCCATGCTCTCGGAGTGGAGCAGGGCAGGCGAGGGGGCGTAGACGTGGGCCGGCCCCTGCGCCTGGAGGCTGTCATGCGCCCGCACTTTCAGGAGGTGCTGGGGGCTGGTGTGGTGGTGCTGGGGGTGGTGTCCGTGGTGCGAGTGATACGAGTCCGTGTTCTGGTAAGGTGAGAGGGAGTGGCGCTCTGACAGTTTCTGGGCCACGCTGGAGACCGCGTGGTGCCCGCCCTCCCCGTGGCTCATGTGCCGGATCAGCTCCTGGAACTCCTGCTGCTGCTGTTGTTGTTGCTGCTGCTGCTGCCGCCGCTTGAGGATCTGCGCCACCTCCGCCTGGGGCAGCCGCAGGTCCCCGTGGCCCGTGAGCGAGTGGCGGGGAGAGAGCAGGCCCTGCAGGAAGTGCGGGACCTGCTGGTGCCGGCTGTAGTCCGGCGGCGTTGGGGAGAGCAGGGCCTGCTGCAAGGCCGAGGCGTAGTGCTGCTGCGGGAGGGGCTGGCCGCTCTGGGGGAAGGCCACAAACGGCTCCATCGACGGCACTTTCATGGCCTGCGAGGGGGAGAAGCCCACGCCAGTGGATGGGCCGTAGGAGCCGGGAGGGGCCCGAGGCTGCTCCGGGAAAAGGTGGGCATGCGCATGCACCTGGTCGTAGCCGGAGGACGGGTACCTGGGCAGATAGGGAGGAGGAGGAGGTGGAAAGGGGTTTCAGGAGCACATCGCACAAGAATGGGAGGCAAGGAAGGAACAACAGTGGCGTATTCCCCATCTTTCATCTGCCTCAGGTAACGGTTTATATCAAGCAGGGGCAAACTTGGACCCTCCAGGTGTTTTGGACTTCAAATGCCACCATTCCTAACAGACTGTCCCTTTACTTTCCCCCTCGGCAGCCTCAGTCCCTTTCCTTTTTTCTCTTGGCAGCCTCAGTCCCTTTCCTTTTTTCTCTTGGCAGCCTCAGTCCCTTTCCTTCCCCCCTTGGCAGCCTCAGTCCCTTTACTTTCCACCCTCGGTAGCCTCAGACCTTTTCCTTTCCCCCCTCGGCAGCCTCAGTCCCTTTCCTTTCCACCCTCGGCAGCCTCAGTCCCTTTCCTTTCCCCCCTCGGCAGCCTCAGTCCCTTTCCTTTCCCCCCTCGGCAGCCTCAGTCCCTTTCCTTCCCCCCTTGGCAGCCTCAGTCCCTTTACTTTCCACCCTCGGTAGCCTCAGACCTTTTCCTTTCCCCCCTCGGCAGCCTCAGTCCCTTTCCTTTCCACCCTCGGCAGCCTCAGTCCCTTTCCTTTCCCCCCTCGGCAGCATCAGTCCCTTTCCTTTCCCCCCTCGGCAGCCTCAGTCCCTTTCCTTTTCCCCCTTGGCAGCCTGAATCCTTCTCCTTTCCCCCTCGGCAGCTTCGGTCCCTTTCCTTTCCCCCTTCGGCAGCTTCGGTCCCTTTCCTTTCCCCCTTCGGCAGCCTCGGTCCCTTTCCTTCCCCCCTCGGCAGCCTCGGTCCCTTTCCTTTCCCCCCTCGGCAGCCTCGGTCCCTTTCCTTTCCCCCCTCGGCAGCCTCGGTCCCTTTCCTTTCTCCCCTCGGCAGCCTCGGTCCCTTTCCTTTCCCCCCTCGGCAGCCTCGGTCCCTTTCCTTTCCCCCCTCGGCAGCCTCAGTCCCTTTCCTTTCCCCCCTCGGCAGCCTCAGTCCCTTTCCTTTCCCCCCTCGGCAGCCTCAGTCCCTTTCCTTTCCCCCCTCGGCAGCCTCAGTCCCTTTCCTTTCCCCCCTCGGCAGCCTCAGTCCCTTTCCTTTCCCCCCTCGGCAGCCTCAGTCCCTTTCCTTTCCCCCCTCGGCAGCCTCAGTCCCTTTCCTTTCCCCCCTCGGCAGCCTCAGTCCCTTTCCTTTCTCCCCTCGGCAGCCTCAGTCCCTTTCCTTTCCCCCCTCGGCAGCCTCAGTCCCTTTCCTTTCCCCCCTCGGCAGCCTCGGTCCCTTTCCTTTCCCCCCTCGGCAGCCTCGGTCCCTTTCCTTTCCTCTCTCGGCAGCCTCGGTCCCTTTCCTTTCCCCTCTCGGCAGCCTCGGTCCCTTTCCTTTCCTCTCTCGGCAGCCTCAGTCCCTTTCCTTTTCTCCCTCGGCAGCTTCGGTCCCTTTCCTTTTTCCCCTCAGCAGCTTCGGTCCCTTTCCTTTCCCCCCTCGGCAGCCTCGGTCCCTTTCCTTTCCCCCCTCGGCAGCCTCGGTCCCTTTCCTTTCCTCTCTCGGCAGCCTCGGTCCCTTTCCTTTCCCCTCTCGGCAGCTTCAGTCCCTTTCCTTTCCCCCCTCGGCAGCCTCAGTCCCTTTCCTTTCCCCCCTCGGCAGCCTCAGTCCCTTTCCTCTTCCCCTTCAGCAGCCTCAGACCTTTTCCTTTCCCCCCTCGGCAGCCTCAGTCCCTTTCCTTTCCCTCCTCGGCAGCCTCGGTCCCTTTCCTTTCCCCCCTCGGCAGCCTCGGTCCCTTTCCTTTCCTCTCTCGGCAGCCTCGGTCCCTTTCCTTTCCCCCCTCGGCAGCCTCAGTCCCTTTCCTCTTCCCCTTCAGCAGCCTCAGACCTTTTCCTTTCCCCCCTCGGCAGCTTCAGTCCCTTTCCTTTCCCCCCTCGGCAGCTTCAGTCCCTTTCCTTTCCCCCCTCGGCAGCCTCAGTCCCTTTCCTTTCCCCCCTCGGCAGCTTCGGTCCCTTTCCTTTCCCCCCTCGGCAGCCTCGGTCCCTTTCCTTTCCCCCCTCGGCAGCCTCGGTCCCTTTCCTTTCCTCTCTCGGCAGCCTCGGTCCCTTTCCTTTCCTCTCTCGGCAGCTTCGGTCCCTTTCCTTTTTCCCCTCGGCAGCCTCGGTCCCTTTCCTTTCCCCCCTCGGCAGCCTCAGTCCCTTTCCTTTCCCCCCTCGGCAGCCTCGGTCCCTTTCCTTTCCCCCCTCGGCAGCCTCGGTCCCTTTCCTTTCCCCCCTCGGCAGCCTCGGTCCCTTTCCTTTCCTCTCTCGGCAGCTTCGGTCCCTTTCCTTTTTCCCCTCGGCAGCTTCAGTCCCTTTCCTTTTTCCCCTCGGCAGCCTCAGTCCCTTTCCTTTCCCCCCTCGGCAGCCTCAGTCCCTTTCCTTTCTCCCCTCGGCAGCCTCAGTCCCTTTCCTTTCCCCCCTCGGCAGCCTCAGTCCCTTTCCTTTCCCCCCTCGGCAGCCTCAGTCCCTTTCCTTTCCCCCCTCGGCAGCCTCAGTCCCTTTCCTTTCCCCCCTCGGCAGCCTCAGTCCCTTTCCTTTCCCCCCTCGGCAGCCTCAGTCCCTTTCCTTTCCCCCCTCGGCAGCCTCAGTCCCTTTCCTTTCCCCCCTCGGCAGCCTCAGTCCCTTTCCTTTCCCCCCTCGGCAGCCTCAGTCCCTTTCCTTTCCCCCCTCGGCAGCATCAGTCCCTTTCCTTTCCCCCCTCGGCAGCCTCAGTCCCTTTCCTTTTCCCCCTTGGCAGCCTGAATCCTTCTCCTTTCCCCCTCGGCAGCTTCGGTCCCTTTCCTTTCCCCCTTCGGCAGCTTCGGTCCCTTTCCTTTCCCCCTTCGGCAGCCTCGGTCCCTTTCCTTCCCCCCTCGGCAGCCTCGGTCCCTTTCCTTTCCCCCCTCGGCAGCCTCGGTCCCTTTCCTTTCCCCCCTCGGCAGCCTCGGTCCCTTTCCTTTCTCCCCTCGGCAGCCTCGGTCCCTTTCCTTTCCCCCCTCGGCAGCCTCGGTCCCTTTCCTTTCCCCCCTCGGCAGCCTCAGTCCCTTTCCTTTCCCCCCTCGGCAGCCTCAGTCCCTTTCCTTTCCCCCCTCGGCAGCCTCAGTCCCTTTCCTTTCCCCCCTCGGCAGCCTCAGTCCCTTTCCTTTCCCCCCTCGGCAGCCTCAGTCCCTTTCCTTTCCCCCCTCGGCAGCCTCAGTCCCTTTCCTTTCCCCCCTCGGCAGCCTCAGTCCCTTTCCTTTCCCCCCTCGGCAGCCTCAGTCCCTTTCCTTTCTCCCCTCGGCAGCCTCAGTCCCTTTCCTTTCCCCCCTCGGCAGCCTCAGTCCCTTTCCTTTCCCCCCTCGGCAGCCTCGGTCCCTTTCCTTTCCCCCCTCGGCAGCCTCGGTCCCTTTCCTTTCCTCTCTCGGCAGCCTCGGTCCCTTTCCTTTCCCCTCTCGGCAGCCTCGGTCCCTTTCCTTTCCTCTCTCGGCAGCCTCAGTCCCTTTCCTTTTCTCCCTCGGCAGCTTCGGTCCCTTTCCTTTTTCCCCTCAGCAGCTTCGGTCCCTTTCCTTTCCCCCCTCGGCAGCCTCGGTCCCTTTCCTTTCCCCCCTCGGCAGCCTCGGTCCCTTTCCTTTCCTCTCTCGGCAGCCTCGGTCCCTTTCCTTTCCCCTCTCGGCAGCTTCAGTCCCTTTCCTTTCCCCCCTCGGCAGCCTCAGTCCCTTTCCTTTCCCCCCTCGGCAGCCTCAGTCCCTTTCCTCTTCCCCTTCAGCAGCCTCAGACCTTTTCCTTTCCCCCCTCGGCAGCCTCAGTCCCTTTCCTTTCCCTCCTCGGCAGCCTCGGTCCCTTTCCTTTCCCCCCTCGGCAGCCTCGGTCCCTTTCCTTTCCTCTCTCGGCAGCCTCGGTCCCTTTCCTTTCCCCCCTCGGCAGCCTCAGTCCCTTTCCTCTTCCCCTTCAGCAGCCTCAGACCTTTTCCTTTCCCCCCTCGGCAGCTTCAGTCCCTTTCCTTTCCCCCCTCGGCAGCTTCAGTCCCTTTCCTTTCCCCCCTCGGCAGCCTCAGTCCCTTTCCTTTCCCCCCTCGGCAGCTTCGGTCCCTTTCCTTTCCCCCCTCGGCAGCCTCGGTCCCTTTCCTTTCCCCCCTCGGCAGCCTCGGTCCCTTTCCTTTCCTCTCTCGGCAGCCTCGGTCCCTTTCCTTTCCTCTCTCGGCAGCTTCGGTCCCTTTCCTTTTTCCCCTCGGCAGCCTCGGTCCCTTTCCTTTCCCCCCTCGGCAGCCTCAGTCCCTTTCCTTTCCCCCCTCGGCAGCCTCGGTCCCTTTCCTTTCCCCCCTCGGCAGCCTCGGTCCCTTTCCTTTCCCCCCTCGGCAGCCTCGGTCCCTTTCCTTTCCTCTCTCGGCAGCTTCGGTCCCTTTCCTTTTTCCCCTCGGCAGCTTCAGTCCCTTTCCTTTTTCCCCTCGGCAGCCTCAGTCCCTTTCCTTTCCCCCCTCGGCAGCCTCAGTCCCTTTCCTTTCTCCCCTCGGCAGCCTCAGTCCCTTTCCTTTCCCCCCTCGGCAGCCTCAGTCCCTTTCCTTTCCCCCCTCGGCAGCCTCAGTCCCTTTCCTTTCCCCCCTCGGCAGCCTCAGTCCCTTTCCTTTCCCCCCTCGGCAGCCTCAGTCCCTTTCCTTTCCCCCCTCGGCAGCCTCAGTCCCTTTCCTTTCCCCCCTCGGCAGCCTCAGTCCCTTTCCTTTCCCCCCTCGGCAGCCTCAGTCCCTTTCCTTTCCCCCCTCGGCAGCCTCAGTCCCTTTCCTTTCCCCCCTCGGCAGCCTCGGTCCCTTTCCTTTCCCCCCTCGGCAGCCTCGGTCCCTTTCCTTTCCCCCCTCGGCAGCCTCGGTCCCTTTCCTTTCCCCCCTCGGCAGCCTCGGTCCCTTTCCTTTCCCCCCTCGGCAGCCTCGGTCCCTTTCCTTTCCCCCCTCGGCAGCCTCGGTCCCTTTCCTTTCCCCCCTCGGCAGCCTCGGTCCCTTTCCTTTCCCCCCTCGGCAGCCTCGGTCCCTTTCCTTTCCCCCCTCGGCAGCCTCGGTCCCTTTCCTTTTCCCCTCGGCAGCCTCGGTCCCTTTCCTTTCCCCTCGGCAGCTTCGGTCCCTTTCCTTTCCCCCCTCGGCAGCCTCGGTCCCTTTCCTTTCCCCCCTCGGCAGCCTCGGTCCCTTTCCTTTCCCCCCTCGGCAGCCTCGGTCCCTTTCCTTTCCCCCCTCGGCAGCCTCGGTCCCTTTCCTTTCCCCCCTCGGCAGCCTCGGTCCCTTTCCTTTCCCCCCTCGGCAGCCTCGGTCCCTTTCCTTTCCCCCCTCGGCAGCCTCGGTCCCTTTCCTTTCCCCCCTCGGCAGCCTCGGTCCCTTTCCTTTCCCCCCTCGGCAGCCTCGGTCCCTTTCCTTTCCCCCCTCGGCAGCCTCGGTCCCTTTCCTTTCCCCCCTCGGCAGCCTCGGTCCCTTTCCTTTCCCCCCTCGGCAGCCTCGGTCCCTTTCCTTTCCCCCCTCGGCAGCCTCGGTCCCTTTCCTTTCCCCCCTCGGCAGCCTCGGTCCCTTTCCTTTCCCCCCTCGGCAGCCTCGGTCCCTTTCCTTTCCCCCCTCGGCAGCCTCGGTCCCTTTCCTTTCCCCCCTCGGCAGCCTCGGTCCCTTTCCTTTCCCCCCTCGGCAGCCTCGGTCCCTTTCCTTTCCCCCCTCGGCAGCCTCGGTCCCTTTCCTTTCCCCCCTCGGCAGCCTCGGTCCCTTTCCTTTCCCCCCTCGGCAGCCTCGGTCCCTTTCCTTTCCCCCCTCGGCAGCCTCGGTCCCTTTCCTTTCCCCCCTCGGCAGCCTCGGTCCCTTTCCTTTCCCCCCTCGGCAGCCTCGGTCCCTTTCCTTTCCCCCCTCGGCAGCCTCGGTCCCTTTCCTTTCCCCCCTCGGCAGCCTCGGTCCCTTTCCTTTCCCCCCTCGGCAGCCTCGGTCCCTTTCCTTTCCCCCCTCGGCAGCCTCGGTCCCTTTCCTTTCCCCCCTCGGCAGCTTCGGTCCCTTTCCTTTCCCCCCTCGGCAGCCTCGGTCCCTTTCCTTTCCCCCCTCGGCAGCCTCGGTCCCTTTCCTTTCCCCCCTCGGCAGCCTCGGTCCCTTTCCTTTCCCCCCTCGGCAGCCTCGGTCCCTTTCCTTTCCCCCCTCGGCAGCCTCGGTCCCTTTCCTTTCCCCCCTCGGCAGCCTCGGTCCCTTTCCTTTCCCCTCTCGGCAGCCTCGGTCCCTTTCCTTTTTCCCCTCGGCAGCTTCGGTCCCTTTCCTTTTTCCCCTCGGCAGCTTCGGTCCCTTTCCTTTCCCCCCTCGGCAGCCTCGGTCCCTTTCCTTTCCCCCCTCGGCAGCCTCGGTCCCTTTCCTTTCCCCCCTCGGCAGCCTCGGTCCCTTTCCTTTCCCCCCTCGGCAGCCTCGGTCCCTTTCCTTTCCCCCCTCGGCAGCCTCGGTCCCTTTCCTTTCCCCCCCTCGGCAGCCTCGGTCCCTTTCCTTTCCCCCCTCGGCAGCCTCGGTCCCTTTCCTTTCCCCCCTCGGCAGCCTCGGTCCCTTTCCTTTCCCCCCTCGGCAGCCTCGGTCCCTTTCCTTTCCCCCCTCGGCAGCCTCGGTCCCTTTCCTTTCCCCCCTCGGCAGCCTCGGTCCCTTTCCTTTCCCCCCTCGGCAGCCTCGGTCCCTTTCCTTTCCCCCCTCGGCAGCCTCGGTCCCTTTCCTTTCCCCCCTCGGCAGCCTCGGTCCCTTTCCTTTCCTCTCTCGGCAGCCTCGGTCCCTTTCCTTTTTCCCCTCGGCAGCTTCGGTCCCTTTCCTTTTTCCCCTCGGCAGCTTCGGTCCCTTTCCTTTCCCCCCTCGGCAGCCTCGGTCCCTTTCCTTTCCCCCCTCGGCAGCCTCGGTCCCTTTCCTTTCCCCCCTCGGCAGCCTCGGTCCCTTTCCTTTCCCCTCTCGGCAGCCTCGGTCCCTTTCCTTTCCCCCCTCGGCAGCCTCGGTCCCTTTCCTTTCCCCCCTCGGCAGCCTCGGTCCCTTTCCTTTCCCCCCTCGGCAGCCTCGGTCCCTTTCCTTTCCCCCCTCGGCAGCCTCGGTCCCTTTCCTTTCCCCCCTCGGCAGCCTCGGTCCCTTTCCTTTTTCCCCTCGGCAGCTTCGGTCCCTTTCCTTTTTCCCCTCGGCAGCCTCGGTCCCTTTCCTTTCCCCCCTCGGCAGCCTCGGTCCCTTTCCTTTCCCCCCTCGGCAGCCTCGGTCCCTTTCCTTTCCCCCCTCGGCAGCCTCGGTCCCTTTCCTTTCCCCCCTCGGCAGCCTCGGTCCCTTTCCTTTCCCCCCTCGGCAGCCTCGGTCCCTTTCCTTTCCCCCCTCGGCAGCCTCGGTCCCTTTCCTTTCCCCCCTCGGCAGCCTCGGTCCCTTTCCTTTCCCCCCTCGGCAGCCTCGGTCCCTTTCCTTTCCCCCCTCGGCAGCCTCGGTCCCTTTCCTTTCCCCCCTCGGCAGCCTCGGTCCCTTTCCTTTCCCCCCTCGGCAGCCTCGGTCCCTTTCCTTTCCCCCCTCGGCAGCCTCGGTCCCTTTCCTTTCCCCCCTCGGCAGCCTCGGTCCCTTTCCTTTCCCCCCTCGGCAGCCTCGGTCCCTTTCCTTTTTCCCCTCGGCAGCTTCGGTCCCTTTCCTTTTTCCCCTCGGCAGCTTCGGTCCCTTTCCTTTCCCCCCTCGGCAGCCTCGGTCCCTTTCCTTTCCCCCCTCGGCAGCCTCGGTCCCTTTCCTTCCCCCCTCGGCAGCCTCGGTCCCTTTCCTTTCCCCCCTCGGCAGCCTCGGTCCCTTTCCTTTCCCCCCTCGGCAGCCTCGGTCCCTTTCCTTTCCCCCCTCGGCAGCCTCGGTCCCTTTCCTTTCCCCCCTCGGCAGCCTCGGTCCCTTTCCTTTCCCCCCTCGGCAGCCTCGGTCCCTTTCCTTTCCCCCCTCGGCAGCCTCGGTCCCTTTCCTTTCCCCCCTCGGCAGCCTCGGTCCCTTTCCTTTCCCCCCTCGGCAGCCTCGGTCCCTTTCCTTTCCCCCCTCGGCAGCCTCGGTCCCTTTCCTTTCCCCCCTCGGCAGCCTCGGTCCCTTTCCTTTCCCCCCTCGGCAGCCTCGGTCCCTTTCCTTTCCCCCCTCGGCAGCCTCGGTCCCTTTCCTTTCCCCCCTCGGCAGCCTCGGTCCCTTTCCTTTCCCCCCTCGGCAGCCTCGGTCCCTTTCCTTTCCCCCCTCGGCAGCCTCGGTCCCTTTCCTTTCCCCCCTCGGCAGCCTCGGTCCCTTTCCTTTCCCCCCTCGGCAGCCTCGGTCCCTTTCCTTTCCCCCCTCGGCAGCCTCGGTCCCTTTCCTTTCCCCCCTCGGCAGCCTCGGTCCCTTTCCTTTCCCCCCTCGGCAGCCTCGGTCCCTTTCCTTTCCCCCCTCGGCAGCCTCGGTCCCTTTCCTTTCCCCCCTCGGCAGCCTCGGTCCCTTTCCTTTCCCCCCTCGGCAGCCTCGGTCCCTTTCCTTTCCCCCCTCGGCAGCCTCGGTCCCTTTCCTTTCCCCCCTCGGCAGCCTCGGTCCCTTTCCTTTCCCCCCTCGGCAGCCTCGGTCCCTTTCCTTTCCCCCCTCGGCAGCCTCGGTCCCTTTCCTTTCCCCCCTCGGCAGCCTCGGTCCCTTTCCTTTCCCCCCTCGGCAGCCTCGGTCCCTTTCCTTTCCCCCCTCGGCAGCCTCGGTCCCTTTCCTTTCCTCTCTCGGCAGCCTCGGTCCCTTTCCTTTTTCCCCTCGGCAGCTTCGGTCCCTTTCCTTTCCCCCCTCGGCAGCCTCGGTCCCTTTCCTTTCCCCCCTCGGCAGCCTCGGTCCCTTTCCTTTCCCCCCTCGGCAGCCTCGGTCCCTTTCCTTTCCCCCCTCGGCAGCCTCGGTCCCTTTCCTTTCCCCCCTCGGCAGCCTCGGTCCCTTTCCTTTCCCCCCTCGGCAGCCTCGGTCCCTTTCCTTTCCCCCCTCGGCAGCCTCGGTCCCTTTCCTTTCCCCCCTCGGCAGCCTCGGTCCCTTTCCTTTCCCCCCTCGGCAGCCTCGGTCCCTTTCCTTTCCCCCCTCGGCAGCCTCGGTCCCTTTCCTTTCCCCCCTCGGCAGCCTCGGTCCCTTTCCTTTCCCCCCTCGGCAGCCTCGGTCCCTTTCCTTTCCCCCCTCGGCAGCCTCGGTCCCTTTCCTTTCCCCCCTCGGCAGCCTCGGTCCCTTTCCTTTCCCCCCTCGGCAGCCTCGGTCCCTTTCCTTTCCCCCCTCGGCAGCCTCGGTCCCTTTCCTTTCCCCCCTCGGCAGCCTCGGTCCCTTTCCTTTCCCCCCTCGGCAGCCTCGGTCCCTTTCCTTTCCCCCCTCGGCAGCCTCGGTCCCTTTCCTTTCCCCCCTCGGCAGCCTCAGTCCCTTTCCTTTCCCCCCTCGGCAGCCTCGGTCCCTTTCCTTTCCCCCCTCGGCAGCCTCGGTCCCTTTCCTTTCCCCCCTCGGCAGCCTCGGTCCCTTTCCTTTCCCCCCTCGGCAGCCTCAGTCCCTTTCCTTTCCCCCCTCGGCAGCCTCAGTCCCTTTCCTTTCCCCCCTCGGCAGCCTCAGTCCCTTTCCTCTTCCCCTTCAGCAGCCTCAGACCTTTTCCTTTCCCCCCTCAACAGCCTCAGTCCCTTTACTTTATCCCCTTGGCAGCCTCAGTCCATTTCTTTTTTTCCCTTCGGCAGCCTCGGTCCCTTTCCTTTCCCCCTTTGAATTTTGCCATTGTTATGTCGAAAACCACTTTGGGTCCCCTCAGGGGGAGAAAAGCGGTATATAAATTCAGTGAAGTAAAAAATAATAAACAAATAACTAAGCCGCCCTGCGTCCACATGGGGAGACAGATGGGGCAGGATGTAAATAAAAGTTTGATGGATTGATTGGATTGGGAAGAAGGGGGTGTGGCCTCTTCTTGCAGCCAGGAAGCCAAACACATTGAGTTGCAGAGATCTAGGACCGGCGCAGCTGGCTGTGTGTCAGCTGCATTAAGATCCCTCTGACCAAAAAGGTCATGAGTTCGAAGCCAGCCTGGGTTGGAGTGGGTTTCCAACCAATTGTGTCTAGCCTGTTGTCGACCTTTGCAACCCGAAAGACAGTTGCATCTGCCAAGTAGGAAAAAAAAGTACCACCTTAAAGTGTGGGGAGGCTAAATTAACTGATTTATGAAGCCATAAAGAAGACTCCAGCAAAGCATTCCAGTGGGGAAGCATGCGGGGAATGTGGAAGTGCTTCATCAGCCCGGGTTGGAGTGGGTTTCCAACCAATTGTGTCTAGCCTGTTGTCGACCTTTGCAACCTGAAAGACAGTTGCATCTGTCAAGTAGGAAAATTAGGTACCACCTTAAAGTGTGGGGAGGCTAAATTAACTGATTTATGAGGCCATAAAGAAGACTCCAGCAAAGCATTCCAGCGGGGAAGCATGTGGGGAATGCGGAAGTGCTTCATCAGCTCGGGTTGGAGTGGGTTTCCAACCAATTGTGTGTAGCCTGTTGTTGACCTTTGCAACCCGAAAGACAGTTGCATCTGCCAAGTAGGAAAATCAGGTACCACCTTAAAGTGTGGGGAGGCTAAATTAACTGATTTATGAAGCCATAAAGAAGACTCCAGCAAAGCATTCCAGCGGGGAAGCATGCGGGGAATGCGGAAGTGCTTCATCAGCTCGGGTTGGAGTGGGTTTCCAACCAATTGTGTCTAGCCTGTTGTTGACCTTTGCAACCTGAAAGACAGTTGCATCTGTCAAGTAGGAAAATTAGCTACCACCTTAAAAGTGTGGGGAGGCTAAATTAACTGATTTATGAAGCCATAAAGAAGACTCCAGCAAAGCATTCCAGTGGGGAAGCATGCGGGGAATGTGGAAGTGCTTCATCAGCCCGGGTTGGAGTGGGTTTCCAACCAATTGTGTCTAGCCTGTTGTCGACCTTTGCAACCCGAAATACAGTTGCATCTGCCAAGTAGGAAAAAAAAGTACCACCTTAAAGTGTGGGGAGGCTAAATTAACTGATTTATGAGGCCATAAAGAAGACTCCAGCAAAGCATTCCAGTGGGGAAGCATGCGGGGAATGCGGAAGTGCTTCATCAGCTCGGGTTGGAGTGGGTTTCCAACCAATTGTGTGTAGCCTGTTGTCGACCTTTGCAACCTGAAAGACAGTTGCATCTGTCAAGTAGGAAAATGAGGTACCACCTTAAAAGTGTGGGCAGGCTAAATTAACTGATTTATGAGGCCATAAAGAAGACTCCAGCAGGGAAGCATGCGGGGAATGCGGAAGTGCTTCATCAGTGTCACAGATGGACGATGAAAGAGACAGCTCCCCTGGCGGCCAGAAATAGTTAAATAGCCTCTGTGTATGTCTGTATATGTTTGTAAGTCAAAAATTGGCATTGAATGTTTGCCATCTATGTGTACACTGTAATCCGCCCTGAGTCCCCTGCTGCGGGGTGAGGAGAAGGGCGGAATATAAAAGCTGCAAATAAATAAATAAATAAATAGGAAAGAGAGGCGAATGGCTGGGCAGCGTTGCCGTTCTTACCTGTGTGTCTCGGTGGTGTCTGCGCTGAGCTGCTTGGAGAGCGGCCTGGGTCCGTAGGAGAGGGAGGCCATGAGGCTGGCCCGGTGGTGGTGCATCTGCAGCTGGTTGGCACTGGGGGCGATGGGCAGGCCCTGCCCGGCCTGCAGGAGGCCCCCGCCCATCATCTCCCCGCTCTCCTGCATCTGCATGGCCACCGCCGGCTGAGCCTGCAGGCAGGAGAGCGCCAGCGCCGGCGGAGGGGAGCAGCTGCCCGACGGCTGGAAGATGGCACCGTGGGAAGGCATCCCTTGGAACAGCGACGGGGAGGCGGCACCTGCCAAGAGCGCATCATGGGTGGGCAGGGTCTACTATCGGATGGCTCCTTGGGGGAAGGAGGGGGAAGGGAAGGAACAACGGCCCCATGGGAGGCTTACCGTGGCCCTGGTGGACGCTGCTGCCGGTGGGAGGGGGGCTGCTGTCGGGCTGCCGGAAGAGGTGGTTGCTGGGATGGTTCGGAGGAGGGCTGGAGGGCTGGATCCGTAACCTGCACAGGCACAAAGCGGGCATCTGCTGGGAAACACTGGCCCTTGGGTGGGGACACTGTGGAGGAAGGGAGACCTGGAAGGCCCGAGGTTAGGTAAAGGTTTCCCCCTGACATTCAGTCCAGTCGTGTCCAACTCTGGCGCTCATCTCCATTTCTAAGCCAAAGAGCTGGCGTTGTCCATAGACACCTCCAAGGTCATCTAGCCACTGGCATGACTGCATGGAGCGGCGTTAACTTCCCATCAGAGTGGTACCTATTGATCTACTCACATTTGCATGTTTTCGAACTGCTACGTTGGCAGAAGCTGTGGCTAACAACAGAAGCTCACCCTGTTCCCTGAATTCAAATTGCCAATTCATTCAGCAAGTTCAGCACTCAGCAGTTTAACTCACTGTGCCACCGGTGCAGTAGCTTAATATTATTAATACCTGCTTTAGGAATTATTATTATTATTATTATTATTATTGTATTGTCGAAGGCTTTCATGGCTGGAATCACTAGGTTCTTGTGGGTTTTTTCGGGCTATATGGCCATGTTCTAGAGGCATTATTATTATTATTATTATTATTATTATTATTATTATTATAACTTTTTTTGCATACCACCCTATCTCCCCCAAAGGGATTCAGAGCATGAATGCATGGAGCGGCGTTACCTTCCCATCAGAGCGGTACCTATTGATCTATTGACATTTGCATGTTTTCGAACTGCTAGGTTGGCAGAAGCTGTGGCTAACAACAGGAGCTCACCCTGTCCCCTGAATTCAAATTGCCAATTCATTCAGCAAGTTCAGCACTCAGCAGTTTAACTCTCTGCGCCATCGGTGCAGGCATTGTCCATAGACACCTCCAAGGTCATGTGGCCCGCATGACTGCATGGAGCGGCGTTACCTTCCCATCAGAGCGGTACCTATTGATCTACTCACATTTGCATGTTTTCGAACTGCTAGGTTGGCAGAAGCTGGAGCTAATACCAGGAACTCTCACCACTCCCTGCATTTGCGACCTTTCTATCAGCAAGTTTAGCAGTTCAGCTGTTTAACCCACTGCGCCTAATATTATTAATACCTGCTTTAGGAATGAATACTAATACTAATACTAATACTAATAATAATAATAGAACTTTATTTGCATACCACCCTATCTCCCCCAAAGGGATTCAGGGCATGACTGCATGGAGCGGCGTTACCTTCCCATCAGAGCAGTACCTATTGATCTACTCACATTTGCATGTTTTTGAACTGCTAGGTTGGCAGAAGCTGGGGCTAACAACAGGAGCTCACCCCGTTCCCTGAATTCAAATTGCCAATTCATTCAGCAAGTTCAGCACTCAGTGGTTTAACCCAATGTGCCACTGGTGCAGTGGCTTAATATTATTAATACCTGCTTTAGGAATTAATAATAATAATAATAATAATAATAATAATAATAGAACTTTATTTGCATACCACCCTATCTCCCCCAAAGGGATTCCGGGCGGTTTCCAACATGTAAGGCAAAAATTTAGTTGCCAGAAAGAAACCATACAAACAATTACATCAAAATAAACACATTCGACAATAGAACACAACCTAATTAAACTAATAGACAACATAATAAGAACTGAAACCATCATAAAATTCAAAAATTCTACTAAAACATATTAAAGATAAAGTATTATAATTTGAATTTTACATTTGGCCTTCCCATAGTTTTTAGTTGTGTGGTCTTATTGTTAATGTTGCATTACTGTATTGTCCATGTTTTATTTTTAATTGCTTATATTGTTGTTATTACTGTTTGTATTGTTGTATTTGGGCACCTCATGTAAGCTGCACCGAGTCCCTTGGGGAGATGGTAGCGGGGTACAAATAAAGTGTTATTATTATTATTATTATTATTATTATTATTATTATACCAATCTCATCATCGCTACATCATCGATAGGTTCACGGGAAGCAGAGCGTGGCCGTGCAGGATGAGGCCAGGAAGAGAGACCCAACGGGGAAGGTCAAGCTGAGGGAGACGGGAAGGCCGGTCTCTTCCCAAAACACTGGTGAGGAGTCAGTGGGTTGAGTGACTTGTGTTCGACTTTGCCCCCAGAGCTCTGGCTGGTGTCTTCTTGTTGCTGTTGTTATTGCCATGTGTTAAAGAATAAACCAATCCCTGCTGACCTGAACCTGTTTTATAAAATCAATTTTGGGGGGGGGGGGGGGCTTCTCTGTGGCAAATGCCCCTCGACTCTGGAGCTCCCTCCTTTTTCCTTCCAGGGAAGCCAGGTCAGCCCCCTCCCTGCTGTCCTTCAGTGTTGTTGTTCATTCGTTCAGTCGTCTCCGACTCTTCGTGACCTCATGGACCAGCCCACGCCAGAGCTCCCTGTCGGCCATTACCACCCCCAGCTCCCTCAAGGTCAGTCCAGTCACTTCAAGGATGCCATCCATCCATCTTGCCCTTGGTCGGCCCCTCTTCCTTTTGCCTTCCACTTTCCCCAGCATCATTCCCTTCTCTGGGCTTTGCTGTCTCCTCATGATGTGGCCAAAGGACTTCCACTTTGTCTGTAGTATCTTTCCCTCCAATGAGCTTTAGTCGGGTTTTATTTCCTGGAGGATGGACTGGTTGGATCTTCTCGCAGTCCAAGGCACTCTCAGCACTTTCCTCCAACCCCACAGCTCAAAAGCATCTCTCTTCCTTGGCTCAGCCTTCCCTATTATGGTCCAGCTCTCACATCCGTAGGTGACTACAGGGAAGACCATGGCTTTGACTAGGCAATGGATCTTGGTTGCCAGTCTGATGTCTCTACTCTTCACTATTTTATCGAGACTGGACATTGCTCTCCTCCCAAGAAGGAAGCGTCTTCTGATTTCCTGGCCACAGTCTGCATCTGCACTCATCTTTGCGCCTAGAATACAAAGTCTGTCACGGCCTCCACGGTTTCTCCCTCTATTTTCCAGTTGTCAATCATTCTTGTTGCCATAATCTTGGTTTTTTTGACGTTTAGCTGCAACCCGGCTTTTGCGCTTTCTTCTTTCACCTTGATTAGAAGGCTCCTCAGATCCTTCAGTATATTTGTATATTGCAATGCTTTTATTTATTTATTTATTTATTTCGGTTACTTTTACCCCGCCCTTCTCAACCCCCGAGGGGGGACTCAGGGCGGCTTACAAAGAAGGCACAATTTGATGCCTATACAAATTACACATAATACACAAAACCATGGCTAAAACAATTATCGCAGTTAAAAACAATCAAAACAATCAGTACATAACATGTCATATATAAAAACTATAAAAAAAACCTATTCTCATGCTCAGCGCTTCGTCTTTCAGAGTTCCATAGTTCTATTCCATTAATCATTTCCTAATCATTGTCAAGTCCTTTTATCTGCCCGATTATCTGAATGCCTGGTCCCAAATCCATGTTTTCAGTTTTTTCCTAAAGGAAAGGAGTGATCTTGCAGATCTAATTTCCCTGGGAGTGAATTCCACAGGTGGGGGGCCACCACCGAGAAGGCCCTGCTCCTCGTCCCCGCCAATCTCACTTGTGATAGAGGCAGGGCCGAGAGCAGGGCCTCCCCAGAAGATCTTAAACTCCGGGATGGGACGTAGAGGGAGATCCGTTCGGACAGTTGCAAGCCACTTTGAGTATCCACACGGAGAGAAAAAGCGGGATATAAATAAGCACAACAACAACAACAACAACAACACTAGGACTTGGCAATGAGGCCACCCTACTGAGCCTGGGTTGCTAAGTGGAGGTATTGATGCTCTATAATAATAATAATAAATAATAAACCTTTATTTATACCCCACGACCATCTCCTGCAGGACTCGGTGCAGCTTACAAGAGGCCGAGCCCAAATACAACAACAATAAAACACAACGACAACAATACAACAGTAAATAACTCATAAACAAAGCAAAACAATAACAATAATATTACAACGCATTTAAAAATGCTGGGCATGTCAAAGTGAAATAGGATGGAGATTTTAGGGATAGGTGGCCGTGCAGACAATCCTAAATCTCTCGTAAAGTGCATTTGGGACACATTGCTTGGGATTCCTTATTCTGAGAAGGCACACTGGAATTTTCACATTTTCAAGCTCCTTCTAAAGCAGTGCTTCTCAACCTGGGGTCTCCAGGTGTTTTTGGCCTTCAACTCCCAGAAATCCTAACAGCTGGTAAACTGGCTGGGATTTCTGGGAGTTGTAGGCCAAAAACATCTGGGGACCCCAGGTTGAGAACCACTGCTCTAAAGACTGCCAGCATTGCGGCATGCCTGATGTCCTTGGGGAGGGAGTTCCAGAGTCGAGGGGCCACCACCGAGAAGGCCCTGTCCCTTGTCCCCACCAATTGCGCTTGTGATGCAGGTGGGCCTCTCCAGATGCTCTCCAGGGAGACAATGGGGCAGAAGGTGGGGCTGCCACTTACCTCTGGAGCTGGTGGGTGAGCAGAGCGGGCTGGTTCTCCCCTGGCGCTTGGAGGGGCGGAGAGGGCTGCGGAGGGCAGACACAGTCCTGCAAGAGGAAGGGCAAAAGAGAGAGGCCTCCTGGTCACCCCTCAAGGCAACAGGCGGCTTCCCTGGGGTTCAAAACAGGGGCAGCCAGCCCCACAATGGGCTCCCACTAAACTACATGCTTCCCCAGAGAAAACAAGCTTTCGGCAGAGACAGATCCCATTCCAACTGAGTAAACAGTCCCAGGGTTTGTTCCAGCTCTAGACTTTTACACCAGGAAGGTTGTAAAACTATTTCTGGGGTAAACAAAACATGTACAGATCTCAAAAATTAAATCTGAAAGAGCAGGGACAAAGGCTGGGACGTTCTGGTCTTCTTCCTCAGCCTGGACCCAGAATGGTGGCCCAAGGAAGGTCTCAATGCCACCAAGGCCTGAGCCCGCCAGGACCTCAGTTGTGTATGGCCAGCCACTCTGTCCCCAGAGATGCCTCTAGATGCCCCTTCCCACCGTGGTGCCCCAGTACCTGGATCTGCTGCTGGAGGATCTGGTGGTGCTGCTCCTGCTGGTACAAGATGTGCTGCTGCTGCGTCTTCTCCAGAGTGCGCTCATCCATGTGGCCCCCGTACATCTTCCGGAGCTGCTCGCACTCCTGAAACAAACCAGCGAGCCCGGTTTTGTGTCTGCATCCTGCGAGGGGGCCCCGCCTGGAACGCATGTTCCCTGCCCTTGGGGAAAGGTAGCGGGCGCAAGAAGAAAGCTGGAGGGGGCTGACAGGAAGCCCAATCCCCATTGGCAATGAAGGAGCTTCCAGGGAGAGGGCTCCGGGGCCACCCCTGGAAATACCCTGCACACCTTTTCTTGCCTTCTCCTCCTGAACAGATGGTTTTTCAAACACATCTTCATTGGTTCATTTATTTCAAGGGTCCCCAAACTAAGTCCCAGGGGCCAGATACGGCCCTCCAAGCTCATTTACCCGGCCCTCGCTCAGGGTCAACCTAAGTCTGAAACTACTTGAAAGCACAAAACAACAACCACAACAATAACAATATCAGCTAAAAGCAAGAGCCCCCGATGGCGCAGTGGGTTAAACCCCTGTGCCGGCAGGACTGAAGACTGACAGGTCACAGGTTCGAATCTGAGAAGAGGCGGATGAGCTCCCTCTATCAGCTCCAGCTCCCCATGTGGGGACTTGAAAGAAGCCTCCCAAATGGATGATAAAAACATCAAATCATCCAGGCGTCCCCTGGGCAATGTCCTTGCAGACAGCCAATTCTCTCACACCAGAAGCGAATTGCAGTTTCTCAAGTCACTCCTGACACAACAACCAAAAAAAAAGCTAAAACCAGGCCCACACTTCCTATTGAAATACTAATAAGTTTTTGTATTAGTTAAAATTGTTCTTCATTTTAATTATTGTATTGTTTGTAAGTGTTTTTTGCACTACAAATAAGACATGTGCAGTGTGCATAGGAATTCATTCATGTTTTTTTTCCTCCAAATTATAATCTGTCCCTCCATCAGTTTGAGGGACTGTGACCTGACCCTCTGTTTAAAAGGTTTGAGGACCCCTGATTTATTTAATTAGAATTGTGGGAAGTTCTAAGAGATGGGCACACAGCAGAGCGTGGATCCCCTGCAGCTGTTCTCCCCCTCACAGCAGGCGGGCTGCAGGATCCAAGCCGGATCTAGAATGGCCTCCGGATGGGGAGGCGCTCCCACCCGCGTCCCGCTCTCGTTCCCCGCTCTTGCCTTGCCCCCTGGCCTCCTCCGCCCGCGCTGTACCTGCTGGAGCTGCTTGATGCTGCTGTGGTTGCCCATCCTCTCCAGCTGGGCCTTGAACGCCTGGATGCTGGCGGCCCCGTCGGAGAAGCGGCGGACCGGGGAGAAGCGCTCGGTGGGCAGGTGCAGGGTGTTGGAGTCCTTGTAGATGTAGCTGCGCACGGGCAGAGACAGAGAGAGAGAGAGTGAAAAGAGTGGGATCCGTGCCCCTCGTAGCCCCTTTCCCCAGGCCCAGCTAGTTCTGTCATTCTGGAAGCAGAATCTGGCAGGTTTGCTTCAGCACCTCCACAATCCCTGATCTCAGGTCAGAGGCACTGTGAGTTGGTTTTCCAAGCTCCTTGGACCCTTGGCCTTTGGGAATTAAGCTCCCGCTGGGCTTGCGGCATCTTAAATATGAGTTGCCCCTCAAAAGGTTGCTGTTTGGGAGATCCGGGGTGCCAACACTGAAGCAATGTGGTTTCCCATCCAGAGACATTTCCAATTCTTCGGTACCAAGAATGCATTTTCATACATTTATTTATTTATTTATTTGCTGCATTTGTTAACCGCCGCTCTCAGCCCTAGGGCGACTCGCAGCGGTGTACAACATATAAAAAACATATTTTACAATAAACTACAACGACAAAAACCAACATATCACTAATACACTATCATCTAATTACACTAAAATAATCCGCTCCGTCTTATCATAGAATCATAACCAATCTCGTAGTCCATATTCCGTTCCAGTTGTCATTTCCAGTTACTGTAGCATTTAGTTAAATGCCTTCTCGAATAGCCATGTCTTCAGGCTCTTACGGAAGGACATAAGGGACATAATGCTGTCTGATGTCAGCAGGGAGGGTGTTCCACAGCCGGGGGGCCACCACCGAGAAGGCCCTCTCCCTCGTCCCCGCCAGACGTGCCTGTGAGGCAGGCGGGATCGAGAGAAGGGCCTCCCCAGACGATCTCAAGGTCCTCGTGGGCTCACAGGCCGAGATGCGGTCCGAAAGGTATTTTGGGCCGGAACCGTTTAGGGCTTTGTAGGATAGCACCAGCACCTTAAATTGGGCCCGGTAGCAGATCGGCAGCCAGTGGAGCTGGAACAACAAGGGCGTTGTGTGCTCCCTGCGTCCTGCTCCTGTTAGTAACAATTAGTTAGTAATAATACAGCATCATGCCAGCCTTGAGCCCAGAGGTGGTGGCACCTGGGCAAGGATGGGCAACAAGAGGCTGATAGGAAGAGTGTGGCCCTGCCAATGGGAAAGAAGGCTTTTATGCTCTGAAGCAGGCACACTGAGAGAGCTAGCGCCACTTGAGCCACACACCCAGGAGGCCACGAGAGAAACTGAGGCAAGGCATGGCTCACTCTTCCAATTGTTTCTGCAGTCTCTTCCAACCCTAGGATTCTATGACAAGGCAGACGCTGCAGGACACAAGCCCCAGGACAAGGCGGGCTCCTTTAATACACTTGGTCCAGGCCCGCAGTGCCACAAAGGGCCACAGAAACCCGGAAACGCACACTTGGCACCCCTTTGGGCTGCCAGGCCAGTTTCAGTTGCAGAACAGGGGAAACAACAGAGAATAAATACGAAGACCGGGCAGAAGAGAGCATGGTGCCATGTTGGACCTGGGTCTCTGGGTCCCCCTGCTCCAGCCACCTGGCTGCCCATGCCAAGGCCTCTTCAGTTGCCCACAAGAGAGCCCTTCTACCCTGAAGAAGGTTGTGCTGTTTTAGGTGTGAGGCGGGGCGGCTTTCCTGAAACTTGCAATGAGTCAGGAGGCTCCTGGGCTTCTCTCCTCTGTCTTGTAGCAAGGGGTCACATCCTGGCTTGTAACCAACATTTTGAAGGGCTTCAGTGACCTTCCCATGGGGCAAATACTTGCCTGTCAACCTGCACTCGTGTCTGCCTGTGTGCGAGAGTGTGCGTGTGGAGCTGGAGAGCCTGCCCAGGCCTCGAAGAGAAGGGAGGCAAGAGCCAAGGCAGCTCCTCAGGGGGACCCCCTTCCTTCCTGGAGGCATCACTTTGGCCCCTGAAAAGATGGTGCCTCCTGGCCTCCTCATATATAAATACATAGATATATGTATACGTGTATTTGTATATGCATCTGTATGTGTATTTGTATGTGTCTGTATACCAGCGTATGTATATATTTATTTATTTATTTAAAACACTTCTATTCCGCCCTTCTCACCCCAAAGGGGACTCAGAGCGGAGCACAACATATACATGGCAAACATTCAATGCCTGGATACAATACATAAACATTAAAAAACATTTATCTGAATATTAAAATACACCATTTAAAATAACACCATTTAAAACCGTCCTAGCCATCCGCATCAAGTCCAATTGGCCCTGCCATCTTTCCCATGGTCGTTTCATTGCCCTGTCCTGAAAGCTTGGTCCCACAGCCAAGGTTTGACCATCCTTCTAAAGGACAGGAGGGAGGGGGCCGACCAGATCTCACAAGGAAGGGAGTTCCATAGCCGGGGAGCAATCACCGAGAAGGCCCTGTGTCTTGTCCCCACCAATCACGCCTGTGACATGGTGGGATGGAAAGCAGGGCCTCCCCGGAGGATCTTAATCTCCGCGATGGTACATAGGGGGAGATGCGTTTGGACAGGTATTTGTGTATTTGTATATGTGTCTGTATATCTCTGTATGTGTATTTATGTGTCCGTATATCTATGTATATGTATATATGTATTTTTGTATATGTGTACATATGTATGTGTATTTGTGTCTACCTGTGTATGTGTCTGTATATCTGTGTATGTGTACATATGTATGTGTATTTGTGTCTACCTGTGTATGTGTATATGTGTATGTGTCTGTATATCTGTATATATAGATGTTTTCTGCTGCCCTAGAGAGTGGAACTCAATGGAGCCATGGGTTCAACTTGCAGGAAAGGAGATTCCACTTGAACATTAGGAAGAACTTCCTGGCTATAAGGAGAGCTGTGCCACAGCAGAACTCTCCAACTCAGCTTTGAGGCTGGATGGCCATCTGTCAGGGGTGCTTTGACTGTGCTTTTCCTGCATGGCAAGGGGTTGGTCTAGATGGCCCATGTGGTCTTTTCCAACTCTGGGATATTATATGTGCATCTGGGTATGTATGTGTCTGAATATATTTGTATGTGCAAATGCAAAGGTGAAGGGGTGCCTCCTGCCTGCGATGCCACACCGGCTCCCGCTTCTGTGCCAAAGCCAGTCTTAACCCGGAGTCACCCAAGGCCTCAGTGCCTGCTCTTATCTCTGCCTGCCTGCCTGCCTATGCAGGTTCCAGCGTGGCACCGGCATGCCTTCGGCCGGCTCAGAGTTCATCTGCTGGGGCTGGTGACGTCTCCCTCCAGCTCAGCAGCTACCTGGGGACAGGGGCGAAATGGGTTGCCCAGGAACAGGGGGGGAGGATATGGAGGGACAGCCAGGGCGGTTGGGGTTCTCACCAAAAGCTCTGTGGGTGGGATGTGAGGTTTTGTGTACATGCAAGGCTCTTGTTTTTGAACAGAGAAGGCTGCAGACGGGCCTGCTTGGGGGGGGGGGGGGAGCCAGATTCCTGAGCACTTGGCTTGTTTTGCAAGAGGCAAAGGTCGGCGTCCTTCTCCTCCGAAACAAGCGCCCCCCCCCCCTCCTCCTGCCTGCCTGCCTGCCAAGGAACGCCAGGGAGGAAGCAAGCGCTCTGGGCAAACACCGCTCTCCCTGACAGAGAGAGATCCCATGACAGAGCTGTTGACACAAACAAGGTCCAGAGGTCCCTTGCCACCTGAGTCTCCGCAGGGCACCAGGCCGGAGGGGAGCGGCACCGCCGGGCATTCCTTCGCTGAGGAAGCGTCCAGAACATTGGGCACCCAAACGTGAATCGTGTGGCACAGAAGGGGGTCTTGGGTTCTCTCGGCCCTCGAGTTTTGTAGGAGATTATCACACGACACCACCACAGCACTGCTTTCCCACTGTAACTGCTACTGAACTCTGGGGACTGTAAGGCAAGGGACCTCTCCAGCTGGGAATTTTAGCAAACCACAAATCCCAGGATTCCACAGAAGGCAGCTGTAGCTGTTGACATGGGATAAGAGCCCTTTAGCAGCGCTGTTATCCCCTCAGATCCACCCAATGGCACCCAAATGTGAATCGTGTGGCACAGAAGGGGGTCTTGGGTCCTCTTGGCCCTCGAGTTCTCTCTTGGGAGATTATCACACACCACCACCAAAGCACTGCTTTCCCACTGTAACTGCTACTGAACTTTGGGGACTCTAAGGCAAAGGAGCTCTCCAACTGGGAATTTTAGCAAACCACAAATCCCAGGATTCCACACAAGGCAGCTGTAACTGTTGACATGGGATACGAGCCCTTTAGCAGCGTTGTTATCCCCTCAGATCCACCCAAAGGCACCTTGGAGATTCAGGAAGCGCCAGGAGAGGAGCTGCTCTCCAAAGAGGGTCCTGAAACGCTGCCCACTCCCCACAGAGTGGCAACACCCCTCACCCTGCTGTTTATAGAGAATCCCAGCAGCACTGGTCTCACAGCGTTCGGTTCCAGAGGCCAATGGTGCCCAACCTTTGGCCCTCCAGGTGTTTGGGACTCCCAGAAGGAAGTTCTGGGAGCCAAAGCCCAAAGGACACCGGAAGGACCAAAGGTTGGCCACCACCGCTCAAGACAGCAGCATTTTCTGTGGGGAACCTGCCATCGGCCTTGAGCAAATAAAAGTCAAGGTGTGTTTGTTTCTTTGTCTGTCCTCTTGAACCCAAAAGGCTATTGCTAGGTGAAGTGGCATTCCATGGAATCACTGGGTTGGCATTGCTAGGTGAAGTGGCCCTCTGTGATGTCAGTGGTGAGCCTCCACCCTAGCAAGCTCCAGCCCTCCATTATGTCACTGGGTTGGCTGTTGCTAGGTGAAGTGGCCTCCATTACATCACTGAGTTGGCTGTTGCTAGGTGAAGTGGCCCTCCATGGTATCACTGGGTTGGCATTGCTAGGTAAAGTGGCCCTGTGATGTCAGTGGTGAGCGTCCATCCTAGTAGGGCTCCGGCCCTCCATTATGTCACTGGGTTGGCTGTTGTTAGGTGAAGTGGCCCTCCATGGTATCACTGGGTTGGCATTGCTAGGTTAAGTGGCCCTCTGATGTCAGTGGTGAGCCTCCACCCTAGTAGGGCTCCAGCCCTCCATTATGTCACTGGGTTGGCTGTTGCTAAGTGAAGTGGCCCTCCATGGTATCACTGGGTTGGCATTGCTAGGTAAAGTGGCCCTGTGATGTCAGTGGTGAGCGTCCATCCTAGTAGGGCTCCGGCCCTCCATTATGTCACTGGGTTGGCTGTTGCTAGTTGAAGTGGCCCTCCATGGTATCACTGGGTTGGCATTGCTAGGTTAAGTGGCCCTCTGGATGTCAGTGGTGAGCCTCCACCCTAGTAGGGCTCCAGCCCTCCATTATGTCACTGGGTTGGCTGTTGCTAAGTGAAGTGGCCCTCCATGGTATCACTGGGTTGGCATTGCTAGGTTAAGTGGCCCTCTGGATGTCAGTGGTGAGCGTCCATCCTAGTAGGGCTCCGGCCCTCCATTATGTCACTGGGTTGGCTGTTGTTAGGTGAAGTGGCCCTCCATGGTATCACTGGGTTGGCATTGCTAGGTTAAGTGGCCCTCTGATGTCAGTGGTGAGCCTCCACCCTAGTAGGGCTCCAGCCCTCCATTATGTCACTGGGTTGGCTGTTGCTAAGTGAAGTGGCCCTCCATGGTATCACTGGGCTGGCTGTGGCTAGGTGAAGTGGCCCTCCATGGTATCACTGGGTTGGCATTGCTAGGTGAAGTGGCCCTATGATGTCAGTGGTGAGCGTCCACCCTAGTAGGGCTCCGGCCCTCCATTATGTCACTGGGTTGGCTGTTGTTAGGTGAAGTGGCCCTCCATGGTATCACTGGGTTGGCATTGCTAGGTGAAGTGACCCTCCGTGATGTCACTGGTGAGCCAAGCAGGCTCCCTGGGGGCTACAGGAAGGGCAAACCCTGGTCGGGAAGAGGACCTGCCCCTCCACAAGCCTCTCTTGCTCCCTGTTCCTCTCTCTCTCTCTCTCTACCTCTCTCTCTCTTTCTCCTTTTGCAGGGGTGCAATGGTGGCGGGTTCCTGGCCGGGACCCCCGAGCGGCCGGTGCCACTACTCACCGGTGCTGGTCGGGTGCCATGTGGGGAGCCCGGGAGCGGAAGGGCTGCTGTCCTAGCTGCCTCTGCAAGTCGGGCGGGATTTCCGCGGTGGGGTTGGTCATTGCCAGGGTGTGCCTTTTTGACCTATTGGCCAAGTATCTGCAACAAGCAGGAGCACATGTCGTGAGAGGGAGGGGGCCAGGCGCTCCGTGGGACCGGGGCCAGTGGCGAGGGGAGGGCGGAAGAGGGGGACACGCGCACGGCGACTTGAGAGCGAGACCGGCTCTCTGGCGCCGCGGGGCAACTGGAGAAAGAAGCAGGAAACACCAGCCTAGGGAGGACCCAAGCAAAGCGAGGGGGGAGGTTAAGAGCAGGCCCGCCCCGCAGGGCTGTAGCAAGAAGAGAGGCAGAAAAAGGCAGGCCTTGGCACCAAGAGGTCACTAGTGTTCGTGGACCTCTCCGTTGGGGAAACCATCACACATGGGAGGACCCTTGGGAGGTTCTCAAGCAGCAGGATGATCCCTCTCTCGAGATGCCAAGAGCACCACCTAGGCTCCACTCTTGGGAGTGTCAGAAGCGTCAACACAAGGCTTTCTCTACAGTTGGCGAGTACAAGTGAGACTCCCAACTCTGGAACTCACTGCCCGGTGAGATTAGGAGAGCCCCCACCTTAGAAACCTTCAAAAAGAATCTCCAAACCTGGCTTTTCCGTTGCGCTTTTGGAGAGTAGCCAGACAACCATATACTGTGGCTCCCCCTCAATGTTTTTGTTTCTACAGGACACTTTTCCCCGGCCTTTTCGAAGGCCAGTTTTGTACAACCCCGTTTCTTTCTTTTCTTTCTTTCTTTCTTTCTTTAATTTATTATTTGAACTTATATGCCGCCACTCCCCTGGGGCTCGGAGCAGCTTACAAGAATGGCTAACATCTAACAAAATTTAAAAGCAATTTAACAATTTAAAAAGAACAAAAGCCTGTCGAAACAGGTATGTCTTGCATGCCCTGCGGAAAGCTGGTAAGTCCCACAAGGCACAGACTTCAGGTGGCAGAGTATTCCAGAGCGATGGTGCCACTGCTGTGAAGGCTCTGCACCTGGTTGCTGTTAGACGCAAGGTCTTGACCCTGGGGACTTCCAATAGATCTTGGTCCTCAGAATGGAGGGATCTCTGGGGTTGGTAGGGGGAGAGGCGGTCCCTCAGGTACATCGGCCCCAGACCATGCAAGGCCTTCAAGGTGAGTCCCATCCCTTTGAAAGTGATCCGGTGCTCAATGGGTAACCAATGCAGCTGCAGTCAGATTGGTGTTATGTGGCATCTCATCAGAATTCCCACAAGAAGCCGAGCAGCTGCATTTTGTACCAACTGGAGCTTCCGGATCACCGAAAGAGGAAGGCCAATGTCGAGGGCGTTACAGTAGTCCAGTCTTGAGATGACCATGGCCTGGGTCACCGTAGCGAGGTCGTCCCTGGACAGGGAGGGGCCAGCCGTCTAGCCTGCCGCAGGGGAAAGAAGGCAGTTCTGCTCACAGCGGAGAGAGACCTGGGCCTCCATCGTCAGCAGAAAGAGGGTCCAAAAGGACTCCCTCCCTCACAAATAATCTGCTCCAGTCCTATCTCAACTGAGTTTTTAGGATTTTATCTTGTACGTGTGGCCCACTCCTTGTCACTGTGATTTCAAATGATTTTGTACTGCTTACTGTATTCATATGTTTTATGTATTTTACTGTGTTTACGTTTTGGTTTTTATTTTATTGTAATACTAGCCGTCCCTTGCCACGCTTTGCCGTGGCCCAGTCTGTGGTTTCTGTGTGTATATGTGTGTGTCTGCGTATATATATGTGGTTTTGTGCGTGCAATGCAATGTATTTTTGTGGGGTTTTTTGGCTTTTTAAGTCCCTTCTGCTCTGTTTTTCAGTGTTTTTATGAGTGATGGTCACTAATTGGCCTGAGAGGTGTCTTGTGTCCAAATTTGGTGTCCATTCGTCCAGTGGTTTTTGAGTTATGTTAATCTCACAAATGAACATTACATTTTTATTGATATAGATGATGATGATTATTATGATTATTATTATATAGATGATGATGATTATTATTATTGTGTGTGTGTGTGTGTGGTTTTGTGCATGCAATGTAATGTATTTTTGTTTTTGTTTTTTGGCTTTTAAGTCCCTTCTGCTCTGGTTTTCAGTGTTTTTATGAGTGAGGGTCACTTGTTGGCCTGAGGGGTGTCTTGTGTCCAAATTTGGTGTCAATTTGTCCAGTGGTTTTTGAGTTATGTTAATCCCACAAATGAACATTATATTTTTATTGATATAGATGATGATTATTATTATGATTATTATATGTGTGTGTGGTTTTGCGCATGCAATGTATTTTTATTTATTTTTTTGGCTTTTGTAGTCCCTTCTGTTGTGTTTTTCAGTGTTTTTATGAGTGGTGGTCACTCGTTGACCGGAGAGGGGTCTTGTGTCCAAATTTGGTGTCAATTCGCCCAGTGGTTTTCGAGTTATGTTAATCCCACAAACGAATAGAACATTTTTATTTATATAGATGTTGTTGGGCTTGGCCTCATGTAAGCCAGGGAGATGGTGGCGGGGAATAAATAAAGATTATTATTATTATTACTATTATTATTCCATGCTATGCGATTCCCTGCCTGTTGTGAGAGGTTGGGGAGGCTTCCTCTTATTATTGATACTCAGCCCATGAACTATTTACCTTTCGCCTAGTTGTGCTGAACATTTATTGTCCTGATTGTGATATTGGAGCTGCTTCTGATACTCTCACTCAGGCCATGGATTATTTACCTTTCGCCTGGTTTTGCTGAACATTTATTGTCCTGATTGTGATATTTGAGCTGCTTCTTCCACTGTTTCAAACTAATGCTTTGAGTTTGTTTTTAAACACTTCTTTGAGGTGAGGCTTTTGGTTCCAGGACTCGTGGAAATCAACGACAAAAAAATCCTACGTGTCTCGGTGTTTTAGACCTCTTCCTTGGGTCTTTGGGTTCAGAAAACTGCATTGTATGGACTGCATTGGCTCTATAGTTTCTTAGTCATGGTCATGATCGTTTTCTACAGGTGAGCAGGTTCTCTCCAGGCAGGCATGGGCCAACTTTGGTCCTCCTGGTGTTTTGGACTCCAACTCCCAGCATTCCTAACAGCCTCAGGCCCCTTCCTTTTCCCCCTCAGCCGCTTAAGCGGCTGAGGGGGAAAAGGAAAGGGCCTGAGGCTGTTAGGAATGCTGGGAGTTGGAGTCCAAAACACCTAGAGAGAGGGCCCAAGTTGACCCAGGCAGTGGCAGAAACTCCACCTACCCATGCGGTCACTGCAAAGAGGTTAGTAGGAAGGCCAAGGGAAGGAGCAGGAGCAGCAGCCTTGGAGTCGTAGCAGAGTCCACGCAGGAAAACCGGCTCCCAGAGAAGCAGAGGGAAGCAGAGCCCCAAAGCCCACCGGAGGCAAGAGAGAGGGGGCCCAATGTGGGCCAAAGGGGCCTTACCTCTGCACGGCCTCCTGGTCCGGCTCTCCGTCCGAGCCCTCCTCGTCCACGGGGGTCACGGCGGGCACGGCCTGCAAGGAGCAGAGAAGCAGAGCTTGGTTCTGCGGGAAGAGGTCCTGGGAGAAGGGAGATGGGGAAGGCAATGGGGCCACATGGTTCCCACAGAAGAGCTGGGGATGGACGGAGGGATAGCGAGACCAAGAGGCTCACAGTGGACCATAGGAAGAAAAGACCAGAGATCCAGCCCTTGTTCATAAATGGAGACCAAGAGGAGCAGGGGGCTGGTTGTAGGTCCCTGGGTGTCACTGTAAAGGAGGATCTGACCTGAGGCAGCGTTCATACACCAGCGTTGGTGAAGAGGGCCCAGCAGAGACTGGACTGTCTAAGACTTCTAAGGTACCCCAAAGGCCATAAGAGATGGAGGGATGGATGGATGGATGGATGGATATAGGGGGATAGAAAGATAGATAGATGGCTGGATGGATGGCTGGATAGACAGACAGACAGAAAGAGGGATGGATGGATGGTTGGATGGATGGAAAGAAAGATGAATGGATAGATGGACAAAAAGAAAGATGGATGGATGGATGGATAGACAGACAGACAGAAAGAGGGATGGATGGATGGATGGATGGATGGATGGATGGATGGATGGATGGATGGATGAATGGAAAGAAAGATGAATGGATGGATGGATGGAAAGAAAGAAAGATGAATGGATGGATGGATAGATGAACAGACAGAAAGATGGATGGATGGATGGATAGATGAACAGACAGAAAGATGGATGGATGGATGGATGGATAGACAGACAGACAGACAGAAAGAGGGATGGATGGATGGATGGAAAGAAAGATGAATGGATGGATGGATGGATAGATGGATAGATGGATAGATGGACAGAAAGAAAGATGGATGGATGGATACATGAACAGACAGAAAGATGGATGGATGGACAGACAGAAAGAGGGATAGATGGAGGGATGGATGGATAGACAGACAGAAAGAGGGATGGATGGATGAATGGATGGATAGACGGAGAGACAGAAAGATGGATGGATGGATGGATAGATGGAGAGACAGACAGACAGACAGGAAGAAAGATGGATGGACAGACGGACGGACAGACAGACAGATAGATGGACGGACAAACAGAAAGATGGATGGATATAAAGGTGGACAAAGAGATGGATGGATACATAGAGATGTAGCTAGGCAGATAGGTCAATAGATAGGTAGATCTATCTATTCCACAGATATATAAACCCCACTTGCCTGGTTACAGTAACCCAGTTGCTTACACATTTTAACTGCTGGAATTTATATATTCTTATGTTGTAAGCCGCTTTGAGTCTGACCGCAAAGAAAGGCGGGGTACAAATATTCTAAATAAATAAGTAAGTAAATATGTATTGCCCCAAACTTCCCTTTGGGGGCATGCGCTCTCTCTCTCTCTCTCTCTCTCACACACACACACTTGGCAGGATTTCCTAGTGCCTCAACAAGCAGATTGGCACCAACATTACTTATGAGTTGCCTTGAATTCCTACAGGGAGGAAGGTGGGATAGAAATAAAGAAAGAAGAAGAGGAGGAGGAGGAGGAGGAGGAGGAGGAGGTGGTGGTGGCGGCGGAGAATTTAAAGATTTAGCTGCAAAGACTCTGGCACAAGCCAGTCAAGTGTGTTCCAGTGTTGATCGGCACACTGGGTGCAGGAACTCAAGACCTTGGCCTGCACTTGAAAACAATTGGCACTGACAAAATTACCATCTGTCAGCTACAAAAGGCCATCGTACTCGGATCTGTGTGCATTATCCACTGATACATCACACAGTCCTAGAAACTTGGGAAGTGTCAGGACCTCAAAATCAAACTGCAAAGGCTCTGGCATAAACCAGTCCAGGAGGTCCCAGTGGTAATAATGAGCACACTGGGTGCCATGCCAAAAGATCTCAGCTGGCATTTGGAAACAATAAACATGGATAAAATAATGATCTGTCAACTGCAAAAGGGCACCTGACATCACACAGTCCTAGACGCTTGGGAAGTGTTCGACTTGTGATTTTGTGATACGAAATCCAGCATATAGATCTCATTTGCTTGACATACTGTGGTTTTGTGTCAGTAAAATAGTAGTAGTAGTAGTAATAGTAATAATAATAATAATAGAGTTGGAAGGGACCTCTAAAGGCCATCCAGCCCACCCATTCTTCCAGGCAGGAAGGCACCATCCTAATAATAATAATAATAATAATAATAATAATAATAATAATGGCAACAACAACTATCTAAATTTCTACCAATGCAATAGAAAAATACTTTTAAAGGAAAACAACTGAGAAATGAGGCCTCAGCTTGAAGTGCACAGGAAATGTCCGGGAATGCAAATACGACAGACTCCTGATCTGAAGGTCAGTCCCAAGATGAGGCACAAGAGGTCCGTGCCCTGTCCTGGGCCGATGGCTTGAAAGTTAGGAACTCGGAAGGAAAAGAGGCGATGGAGGGGGAGGGAGAAAGCCAACCCAGGCACCAGCTCTTGGTTCCCTGACTTACTGGCGTCATGGTAACGAGTGGCGAAGGGCCCCGGGGCCGCTTGAGGAGCTGCTGGGCGTGCAGCTGGATGTTGGCCCCTCCGTCCGAGGCCCTCCGCCCCAGGGGCCCCATCCCGTTCAGCAGCTGCAGAGTCGGGGGCTGCAGCAAGGACTGCTCCTGCAAGGAAACACCGTGTGCCTCAGCATCGCGCCACACAGGCCGGAGCAAGGGCTCCCCCACTGTTGTTGTCCCAGGAAGTTCGACTCAGAGAATCCCAGGGTTGGAAGAGACCCCAAGGACCACCCAGTCCCACCCCCTTCTCTCTACCAGGCAGGAAAAGCACAATCAAAGCACCTCCGACAGATGGCCATCGAAATTCTGCTCAAACGGGAGCCTCCACCGGACTCCGAGGCAGTGAGTTCCACTGCTGAATGGTGCTAGAGGTCAGGAGGTTCTTCCTGAGGCTCAGGTGGAATCTCTGTTCCTTGCGTTTGCCTTACCTTGTACTCCAACTGGCCAGTGGGCTGGAGGTGCTGCATGGGTAGCATGTTGGCGGGCATGTTCATGTTTGGCGCCACTTGCAAGAAAGGGGCTTGAGGCGCAACGCGGGGGAAGCCTGGCAGCAACTTCTGGAGATCCTCCATCACCTCCGTGCTGCAAAGACAAGCCCTGCTGAGGTCACTCCTTTGCCCTTTGGTGGGGCAACTGCTTCAGCCCCCCCTCCTCTTCCCCCTGCCCCGCACGCTGCCACTCACCGAGGATCGGCCACTCCCACCGTGTGCCTGCGCATGGAGAGGTAGCGGACCAGGGCTTCGGGAGAGGGCTCTTCCCCTTCGTCGGAATCCAGGTTCATGGTCCCGTCCGTCTAGGAGAGGAAGACACACACAAGGACAGTCGTGAAAAGGGCAAACTGGGGGGGCCTTGGAACTCCAAGGACGGGAGACAAGGGAAGGAGCAGCCACCGACCTCCACGATCTGGTTCTCCGGGTTGATGAGCTGCACCTGAGGGACGCTGATGCTCACCGTGTTGCCTCCTTGCTCTGCCTGCAAGGGAGGCAAAAGGCCACACACAGACACTGTCAGGAATTGCAAGGACTGCTACCACAGTAGACATGCACACACACACACACACAAGGCTTCTGCCCTGCCTGCTTTGCCCCTTCATGATCCAAAGAGTCAATAGTCGAACATCTCCACATAGAGCCCCATTTTCTAGGTTGACTCCTAGAGAATGGCAAGGCACAGAGGCCTGGGCAAGTTGTCCTCCTCACTTGGCAAGGAAAGCAGTAACATTTCCAATATGAAAGGCTGGCTGAGGGGGACCAGTGGGTGGCCCAACTAGGGATGTGTCAGAAATATTCAACATTAACTAAGTATTTTTAATTATACAAATCAAGCACTGAAATTATATTATACAAATTGTATTATACACTGAAATTAATAATACAAATCTATCACTGAAAGGGTTAAATGGGTGCAAACACTCAGCAAAAGCTGCAGTTCAATATAAGCAGGTGTGCCTCAGTCTGAGAGAGCTCTCAGTGTGAGAGAAGCCTCTCGGTGTGAGAGAACACCTCAGTGGGATAATAGGTCTCAGTGGCAGTAGGCTTCACGGTGGGAGAAAGGCCTCAGAGTGTGAGGTAGGCCTCATTATGTGGTGTGCCTCAGTCTGAGAGAGCTCTCAGTGTGAGAGAAGCCTTTCAGTGTGAGAGAACACCTCAGTGGGAGAATAGGTCTCAGTGGCAGTAGGCTTCACTGTGGGAGAAAGGCCTCAGAGTGTGAGGAAGGCCTCATTATGTGGTGTGCCTCAGTCTGAGAGAGCTCTCAATGTGAGAGAACACCTCAGTGGGAGAATAGGTCTCAGTGGCAGTAGGCCTCACTGTGGGAGAAAGGCCTCAGTGTGAGGTAGGCCTCGTTATGAGAAGGTCTCGTGTGTGAAGCTTGGCAAGGGAAGCAGTAACATTTCCAATACAAAAGGCTAGCTGAGGGGGGCTGGTGGTTTGCTCTACTAGATGTGTCAGAAATATTAAAAATTAACTTTGTTGTTGTTCATTCGCTCAGTCGTCTCCGACTCTTCTTCGTGACCTCCTGGACCAGCCCACACCAGAGCTCCCTGTCGGCCATCACCACCCTCAGCTCCTCCAAGGTCAGTCCAGTCCCTTCAAGGATGCCATCCATCCATCTTGCCCTTGGTCGGCCCCTCTTCCTTTTACCTTCCACTTTCCCCAGCATAATTGTCTTCTCTAGGCTTTGCTGTCTCCTCATGATGTGGCCAAAGGACTTCAACTTTGTCTCTAGTATCCTAACTAGGTATTTTTAATTACAAACGTGTGAGTCAAGCACTTGAGTCAAGCACTTGAAGAGTTAAATGTATGCAACGGCTCAGCAAAAGCTGAGCTCAATATAAGTAGTTCAATATAAGCAGATGTGCCTCAGTCTGAGAGAGCTCTCAGTGTGAGAGTACACCTCAGTAGGAGAATAGGTCTCAGCGGTAGTAAGCCTCACTGTGGGAGAAAGGCCTCAGAGTGTGAGGTAGGCCTCGTTATGAGAAGGCCTCACGTATGAAGCTTGGCAAGGGAAGCAGTAACTTTTCCAATACAAAAGGCTGGCTGAGGGGGCCCTGTGATTTGCTCTACTAGATGTGTCAGAAATATTAAAAATTAACTAGGTATTTTTAATTATACAAATGTGAGTCAAGCACTTGAAGGGTTAAATGGATGCAATGACTCAGCAAAGCTGTAGTTCAATATAAGCAAGTGTCCCTCAGTCTGAGAGAGCTCTCTGTGTGAGAGAATACCTCAGTGGGAGAATAGGTCTCAGTGGTAGTAAGCCTCACTGTGGGAGAAAGGCCTCAGAGTGTGAGGTAGGCCTCACTATGAGAAGGCCTCACGTATGAAGCTTGGCAAGGGAAGCAGTAACATTTTCAATACAAAAGGCTGGCTGAGGGAGGCCGGTGGGTGGCTCTACTGGGATGCTCAAAGAGGCCTCACAGCCCAGGGCTGCACTCACTCCCCATTGCGTAGGAGGAGCTGCTACCCTTGCCTGCAAAGAGGTCATGCCTGGAAAGCACAAGGGGCAGCCACTCGTGCAAAACCGACCTGGATGCTGGCAACGGCTGCTGCGGAGAAGGCCATGGCCCTCGGCAGGCCGGGCTGCGTGGGAATCCGCAGGTTCTTATGCCTCTTCTGGCGGTCGCAGAGCAGGCTGTAGATGGCACTGTAGTGATCGTAGGCATCCGTGCTCAGCGACTGCAGGAGGACAGGCAAAAGAGGTCACCTTCTCCTGGCCAAAGGTGAGCCGTTTCTCCCAGAATGCCCAGCAGCAACCCCAGCATACCTGCAAGGTGTGCTCCTTGTCCAGCCCCATCTCGGCCATGGCCAGCAGCACCTCTTCATTCAGGGGCTCCATCTGCCGCTCGACCTTCAGGTGCTGACACTCGGCTATTAACTGGAAAGTGCAAACAGTCTCAGTGGCGGCCACTTGCCCCCCAAAGGGAAGGAAGACAGAGGAAAGGGGTTTGGAGGCTGTGGAGCAGATGGGAACCTCAGCCCCATGTTTTGGCACCCAACAAACCCTGTCTTTCTAAGATACCCCACCAAGTCTTTAAAACCTCTGCTTTCCTGAACACTTCCCAAAGCCTGGGGATTATATTTCCAGTCAAGCATGCACAAGGGAAGTACAAAACTGAAGAGCTGAAACTCTGCTGACTCCTGACCTGCTCTGTGTGATGGGACACGGGGGGAGGAAGTGGGGACAAAGCAATATCTGGAAGCAAATTGGGAGGAACACGTGTGCACAACTCAAAATGAGCTCATGCACCCTGTTTGCGACCTCACTCACCGTCTCGAACTCGGCATCCGCCTCCCCGAGCTTCATCCACTTGTGCTTGCAGATCTGCTCCATGGAGAGCCGCCGGCTGGGCTCCAGCACCAACATGTGGCGGATCAAGTGCTCGCACTCTGCAAGACAGCGGCCGGAGGGGGACACTGAGGCATTGGAGCCCCCGGCCCTTCCCTCCTGGGTGCCTCCCCCTCCCCACGGCACCACCCACAAGGGCTCTCTTCCACAACGTTGCATTTGGTCCAAGCCTGGTGCCTCCTGGCCTTCATTATGGCAGCTGGCTGCATCTCAAACAGGAGAATGCAAAGAAGCAAAGCAGCTCCCAAAGAGCGCACTTGCCATGCCCCAGGGTGCCCTACAGATCCAGAAACTGTTCATTGGTGGCTGGATTCTCTCTGTCAAACCCTTTGGGGACATCCTGGCAAAGGCACCAAGTGCAAACACACATTTTGTTTGCACTTACCTGCCTACCTGCATGACCGCATCTCCGTATATGAACCCACATGATCCCTCCGTTCATCTGGAGAGGCCCTGCTCACAATCCCACCTGCGTCGCAAGCGCATGTGGTGGGGACGAGAGACAGGGCCTTCTCTGTGGTAGCCCCCCGAATCTGGAACTCTCTCCCCAAGGACATCAGACAAGCCCCAACGTTGGCAGTCTTTAGGAAGAGCTTGAAGACCTGGCTGCTCCAGTGTGCCTTCCCAGAATAGGAATCTCCCAGCATCATGCCTCAAATGCACTTAATTAGAGATTTAAGATTGCCTGCACATCGCACCTACCCCTAAAATCCTTACATTTCACCTGTCATGCCCAGCACTTTTAATTTTATTCATTACATTTGGCCCGGCCCTTCGTTTTAAATGTGTCAGGATGTTACTGTTTATTGTTTTACTGTTATTGCTTTAATGTTTATTGGTTTGCTTTCTGAGTTTTATTGTTGCATTTTGTTCTGCTGTTGTTTTATTGAGGGCCTTGGCCTTTGTAAGCCGCACCGAGTCTTTCGGGAGATGTTAGTGGGGTACAAATAAAGATAAGAATAATTATTTCAGTGTTGGAGAGGTAACAAGGAAGCCAAGAACAGAACAGGCACCAGTCACGCCCTGAGGACCTGCTCACTGGGAAACAGCTGGACTTCTACTCTTGGAGAGTGGTAAAGCGGGATCTCTGGTTGCCTGGGCTCCTCCTGTTTGGGTGGATTTGGAGCAGGGCCACTGCTGGCCCCAGGCAGAAAAACAGGGCAGACTGTCAGAGTTTTATATTATTTAGATCATTTCTTAAGTGAAAAATGGGTAAGTGGTTGCAAGAATCATGTCCAGTCATTGTATGACCAGCACCTGTGAAAGCTTAGCTATTACAAATTGAGAGACTGAGAATGTAGAGAGTATGAGCAGAGTATGAGCAGAGTATGAGCAGAGTATGAGCAGAGTATGAGCAGAGTATGAGCAGAGTATGAGCAGAGTATGCTGATGGTGAGACTGTGAAGAAAGCAAGAGCTAGAGGAAGAGGAATAGATTCCTGTAAAAGCTCAAGGAAGGTTTGCTGGAATATTGGGATCAATGGATTGAAACTTTTATGTGACTATTGCATAAACATTTACTTTATTGGAAGAAAGTTTGTCTTCTGTGGATTGTATTATTCTTCTCAACGGGGCGCAGCTTCCGAGAAGGGGGTTTGAATGTTTGAAATCAACCTCAACTATAAAGCAGCAACACCATAGCTGCGACACAGATCACCTGCTTACTTCATCCAATTCTGCAAAGTGTAACTGTGTGCCAGTTCAGCCCTTGCCCTGCCTCAAAGCCAGATTTGCTCACGGCCACTGACATGTGGAAGTGGCTGAGAAGGGGAGACATCTCCATGCACCCCTCAACACCCCCATCCACACATATACACACACACAACACTCACCCGGACCCCATTTTGGCTCCTCTCACTAGAGCCTGGCTGTTCCCTCTCAGGGCGGTGGAGCTGCCGCTTCCTACCTGATTGATCACGGCCTGGCGCTGCATCACCCGCCATTAAGTCACAATGAGTTCTGATTAAAAAGCGCCGGCAGGAAGCTGGCAGTTACTCCTACGCCGCTCTGCAGTGGGCTGGAAATTAATCTTCCTCCACTTAGAAGGCAGCCCCCTGATCACAGCAGCAGCAGCAGCAGCAAAGATGGATGCCACCAGAAGTACCAGGAGGGCTTTGGGGCGCCTTTCATAGGCTTCTCCAACCCCACAAACATGGGGAAATGACTCCTGAAAAGCATTTGGAGGGGTGCACATTCTGACTGGTGCTGGGGGGGTGGGGTCCAAATGCATCTCCCCTTATGAACCATCGAGGACTTTAAGATTGTCCAGGGAGGCCCTGCTCTCGGTCCCGCCTTCATCACAAGTACATCTGGCGGGGACGAGAGACAAGGTCTTTTCGGTGGTGGCCCCTCGGCTATGGAACACCCTCCCCAGAGATATCAGAACAGCTTCTTCCCTTTTAACATTTCAAAAAAACCCTTAAGACATGGCTTTTCGAGGAAGCTTTTGCAAATACAGAGTAGTGGATGTAAGGTAATAGAACAACCGTATGATGGGACTAGACAATGTTTTAATACGGATTTCCTAATGACTTATGTTTTATTGTATAAATATGTGAGAGGAAGCCACAGGGAGGAGGAGGGAGCAAGCTTCCTTTCTGCTTCCCTGGAGACTAGGACGCAATGGAACAATGGCTTCAAACGACAAGGAGATTCCACCTGAACATGAGGAAGAACTTCCTGACTGTGAGAGCCGTTCAGCAGTGGAACTCCCTGCCCCGGAATGTGGTGGAGGCTCCTTCTTTGGAAGCTTTGAAACAGGGGCTGGATGGCCATCTGTCAGGGGTGATTTGAATGCAATATTTCTGCTTCTTGGCAGAATGGGGTTGGACTGGATGGCCCAGGAGGTCTCTTCCAACTCTTTGATTCTATTATTGCTGTTATTAGGATTTTATGTTAATGTTTTTAAAATGGACTTGCTTGTGGCATTGAATTTTGCCTTGTAAACTGCCTCGAGTCGCCTGAGGGCTGAGAGGGGCGGTATATAAATATAGTAAATAAAATTAATTAATTAATTCAAGGGGTCAGCAAGAAAAGAGAGCAGAAATGGGCAAGCGCTGGTTTTGTGGAGAGCCTGTGAAGACTTCAGTAAAGAGTGCCAGCCCAAGGCAGGCAGAGAAGCCATTCCCGGGTTGCTTCGGCATCCACAAAGGGCCAAAACAAGGTCGTGCTTGCCATGGCCAGCAATCTCTCTGGCTTGGCTTGGCTTGGCTGCACGGGTTTCCAGGAGAGGAGGGGTCTTCCCAGTATTTCCAGCAAGACCAGGAAGGGTTAGTCAGCATCTAGGACATGGAGCACAGGCTCCAGTGATGAAGGTGGAGGCTGGGTGAGAGGAGCTTCAGATGAGACCTCCAAATAAAGGAGCCTCTCTGAAGTTGTGTCCTCGTCCTGGATCTTTGTTCCCTGAATTCCTGACTTTGACATACAGACCAAGACAACTGCATTCCTGGCTTTCGACTTACGGACTTTCGACTCTGACTTTGGTTTGGATTCCTGACTTTTGACTTACGGAACATGAAACTGAACTCCAGGTGTTTTGACTACTGGACTGTGACCCTGGGGATTGCCTGTGGTTGACCCTGACCTGACTCTGTACTCTTTGGCTTGTCTTTTTGATATGGCATCTGTCAGAAATATTAAAAATTAACTAGGTATTTTTAATTACAGAAATGTGAGTCAAGCACTGAAAAGTTTAAATGGATCCAATGACTTAGCAAAAACTGCAGTTCTATATAAGCAGGTGTGCCTGTAGCCGCCACTCTGAGGTAAACCTCAGTGGGAGAAAGGCCTTAGTCTGAGAGAAGGCCTCACAGTGTGAGGTAGGCCTTAGTCTGTGAGAGAAGCCTCTGTGTGAGGTAGGCCTTAGCCTGTGAGAAGGCCTCAGAGTGTGAGAAGACCCAGTGTGAAAAGCTTCGGTGTGTAAAGCTACTGTGTGAAGCTCCATATGTCATATGTAAAACGGTACTGTGTGAAGCTCCAGTATAAGTTCATTGTGAGGGGAGGCTCTGTGAGAGCAAAGCTGTTTATCTGCATGAGGAAAAAGCCCAGCGTGGAAGCAAAGAAGGAAATATAAAGAACTTGATTTGTGTTATAGAAACCTTGTTCTTGTAAATAGTGCAACCATATTATTTTACTACAAAGAAAAGCCTCTTCTGGAAGAGATAACATTGCTTTGCGTGTTTTTTTGTTGTTTTGGTCACTTTGGGCTCCTGGTGCAGGGTCACGCTGCTGCTAGTAAGTTACTGTGCTGTACATTTATGGGGAGGGTCTTTTGTTAACCGCATTTGTTAACCGCCGCTCTCAGCCCTAGGGCGACTTGTTAATAAGCCCACTCACCCAACAGCACCTTCTCATTCTCGTTATCAGTTTATGTTTCTGTAGTCTTAACTGGACCTTGTAAGACTTAAGACTTCCATTTTCTTTATCAACCAAACATGGCGTTGGACTTACCTTGCTTTTGTGTATATCAGTCTCAGCCCTGATACCGGGACCCTTGCACACAACAGGGAAGGGAGCTGCTAATGCCAGCCAGACATGGTTGGCTTGGCCGAGGAGACCCCCTTACTGGTGGACCCCTTACCTGTGGACATGAAGAACGGAATGCGGAACTTCCCGCTCAGGACCCTCGCCCGCAGGTTCTGCAGCGTGCTCCCGTCAAAGGGCAAGGCCCCACAGACCAGGACGTAGAGCACCACGCCAAGGCTCTGCGGGGAAGGAAGGACACACACGGTCAGGCCAACGTCCAGCTCCGGTGGGCCTCCCCCCCTCCCTAGAGGTGTGGTACTGATGCAATGCTTAGACCTGGGGTCCTCAAAGTAAGGCCCGGGGGACGGGTACGGCCCTCCAAGGTCATTTACCCAGCCCTCGCTCAGGAGAAAAGAAAGAAAGAAAGAAAAGAAAGAGGGAGGGAAAGAAAGAAAGAAAGAAGGAAGCATGGAAGCAAAGAGAGAAGGAAGGAATGAGGTAGAGAAGGAAGAAAGGAGAGAAAGAGACAGGGAAAGAAAAAGGGGGAGGAAGGAGAGTTAGAGAAGGAAGGAAGGAGAGAAAGTAGGAAAGAAAGAAAGAAAGAAAGAAGGAAGGAAGGAAAGAAAAAAGGGAAAGAAGGAAGGAAAGAGGGAGCAAAGGAAGGGGGAAAGTAGAGAAAGTGGGAGGGAAAGAAAGAAGGAAGGAAGGAAGGAAGGAAGGAAGGAAGGAAGGAAGGAAGGAAGGGGAGAAGGAAGCATGGAAGCAAAGAGAGAAGGAAGGAATGAGGTAGAGAAGGAAGAAAGGAGAGAAAGAGGGAGGGAAAGAAAAAGGGGGGAGGAAGGGGAGTTAGAGAAGGAAGGAAGGAGAGAAAGAAAGAAAAAAAGGGAAAGAAGGAAGGAAAGTGGGAGCGAAGGAAGGAAAGAGGTAGAGAAGGAAGAAAGGAGAGAAAGAGGGAGGGAAAGAAAAAGGAGGGAGGAAGGGGAGTTAGAGAAGGAAGGAAGGAGAGAAAGAAAGAAAAAAGGGAAAGAAGGAAGGAAAGTGGGAGCGAAGGAAGGAAAGAGGTAGAGAAGGAAGAAAGGAGAGAAAGAGGGAGGGAAAGAAAAAGGGGGGAGGAAGGGGAGTTAGAGAAGGAAGGAAGGAGAGAAAGAAAGAAAAAAAGGGAAAGAAGGAAGGAAAGTGGGAGCGAAGGAAGGAAAGAGGTAGAGAAGGAAGAAAGGAGAGAAAGAGGGAGGGAAAGAAAAAGTGGGAAGGAAGGAGAGTTTGAGAAGGAAGGAAGGAGAGAAAGAAAGAAAAAAAGGGAAAGAAGGAAGGAAAGTGGGAGCGAAGGAAGGAAAGAGGTAGAGAAGGAAGAAAGGAGAGAAAGAGGGAGGGAAAGAAAAAGGAGGGAGGAAGGGGAGTTAGAGAAGGAAGGAAGGAGAGAAAGAAAGAAAAAAAGGGAAAGAAGGAAGGAAAGTGGGAGCGAAGGAAGGAAAGAGGTAGAGAAGGAAGAAAGGAGAGAAAGAGGGAGGGAAAGAAAAAGGAGGGAGGAAGGGGAGTTAGAGAAGGAAGGAAGGAGAGAAAGAAAGAAAAAAAGGGAAAGAAGGAAGGAAAGTGGGAGCGAAGGAAGGAAAGAGGTAGAGAAGGAAGAAAGGAGAGAAAGAGGGAGGGAAAGAAAAAGGGGGAAGGAAGGAGAGTTAGAGAAGGAAGGAAGGAGAGAAAGAAAGAAAGAAAAAAGGGAAAGAAGGAAGGAAAGAGGGAGCGAAGGAAGGGGGGAATGTAGAGAAAGAGGGAGGGAAAGAAAGAAGGAAAGAGAGAAGGAAGAATAGAGCGACAGCACAAGAGAAAGAAAAGGGGGGAAGGAAGGAAAGAGAGAAGAAAGGAAGAAGAGAAGGACAGACGGGAAAGAAGGAAGGAAGGAAAAAGGGAGGGAAGGAAGGAGAGAACGAAGGAGAGAAAGAGGGAAGGTTGGCCACAGCAAAATGTGTAGTAAATAAACAAATAAATAATCTTGGCCTGGATTTTCAATGCTGACAATGCAAGAAGATACACCTTGTGAGTAAACACAGGGTTAGAGTCAACCAAGAGGTAGAAAATATTTTTTGAGTCTGCTGTGTTGCATTGCAGGAGATACAAAAGAGGCCCCAGGATTTTGGCTCAGAATACAGAGAGCAGGGAAACTAATAATGGGCCAAATCCTCAATTTCTGGGGACCCACAAACACATGGATGAAGAGCCAATTTGGGCCCTCTCTCCGGGTGTTTTGGACTCCAACTCCCACTAACAGCCTCAGGCCCCTTCCTTTTAAGCGGCTGAGGGGGAAAAGGAAAGGGCCTGAGGCTGTTAGGAATGGTGGGAGTTGGAGTCCAAAACACTGGACTGTCAAAGTAAGAGGACACTGATGCCCATCTTCATCACGTACCCAGATGTCCACCTTTGGCCCGTCATACTCCTTCCCCTCAAAAAGCTCCGGAGCCGCGTACGGCGGGCTCCCACACCAGGTCTTCAACAGCTGCCCCGGAGTGAATTTATTACTGAATCCAAAATCTGAAATGATATAAGGAATAGACTCACAATTAGCTTATACAACACTTGGCAGAGGGTGTCCAACAATTCCCCACCAATGAAAAGACCGGTCTGTGGTTCAGCTAGTTAGTAGCCAGCTGCATTAAATCACTACTGACCATGAGGTCATGAGTTCGAAGCCAGCCCAGGTCGGAGTGAGCGCCCGACCATTAATAGTCTAGCTTGCTGTTGACCTACGCAGCCCGAAAGACAGTTGCATCTGTCAAGTAGGAAATTTAGGTACCACTTTATACAAGGAGGCTAATTTAACTAATTTACGACACCATAAAACCTTCCAGAAGTGTGTGTAAGAATGAGGAAGTACTCCATCAGGGATTTGGGGATCACAAAGTGGAGGGTGAAGCAGCAGCTCCCCCTGTGGCCGGAATCAAGCATACCCTCATGAAGCCAGAAAGCTGGAACGTTAAACTGCTTCTGTGCCTGTCTATATAATATAATATAACGTAATATAATATTTTGTATACTAGCCATCCCCTGCCACATGTTGCTGTGGCCCTGTCTGTGTATATGTGTTTTGTGTGCATATATTTATGTATATGTATATGTGTGTGTGTGTTTGTGTATATATGTCATTTTGTGTATGCATTGTAATGTATTATTTATTTATTTTTTGGCTTTTTAAGTCTCTTCTGCTGTGTTTTTCATGAGTGATGGTCACTTGTTGGCTTGAGAGATGTCTTGGGTCCAACTTTGGTGTCAATTCGCCCAGTGGTTTTTGAGTTATGTTAATCCCACAAACGAACATGACATTTTTATTTATATAGATACATATGATATTTATAATATTATAATGTAATACAATAATAATAATAATAATAATATGATATTATAATTATATATTTTATATAACATGTAATATTTCTAATAATGTAACAATATAAAGGTATAGTACAATATAGTAATACATAATACTGATATTATACTATGCTAATAGTATAATGTCTTGTATGTATACATATTAAATCTCTTGTAAGCTGCTCTGAGTCCCCTTCGGGGTGAGAAGGGCGGCATATAAATGTCATAAATTATATAGATATAGATATATAGATATGTTGTATGTCTAATGGCACTGAATGTTTGTAATGTATATGTGCATTATAATCCGCCCTGAGTCCCCTTCGGGGTGAGAAGGGCGGCATATAAATGTTGTAAATTATACATATATGTGTGTGTGTGTGTGTGAGTGTTGTATGTCTAATGACATCAAATGTTTGTCATGTATATGTGCCTTGTAATCCGCCCTGAGTCCCCTTCGGGGTGAGAAGGGCGGCATATAAATGTTGTAAATTATACATATATGTGTGTGTGTGTGTGTGTGAGTGTTGTATGTCTAATGACATCAAATGTTTGTCATGTATATGTGCATTATAATCCGCCCTGAGTCCCCTTCGGGGTGAGAAGGGCGGCATATAAATGTTGTAAATTATACATATATGTGTGTGTGTGTTGTATGTCTAATGACATCAAATGTTTTGTCATGTATATGTGCCTTGTAATCCACCCTGAGTCCCCTTCGGGGTGAGAAGGGTGGCATATAAATCTAATGGCACTGAATGTTAGCCATGTGTATGTGCATTGTAGTCTGCCCTGAGTCCCCTTCGGGGTGAGAAAATGTCATATAATATATATATATATATATGTGTGTGTGTGTGTGTGTGTGTGTGTGTGTGTTGTATGTCTAATGGCATTGAGTGTTTGCCATGCATATGTGCATTGTAATCCGCCCTGAGTCCCTTGTGGGCTGAGAGGGCGGAATATAAATACTGTAAATAAATAAAATAAAGGTAAACAATGTGGGACCTGCGATTTTGATGTTCAGGTTGGCATCCAGGAGCAGGTTCTCAGCCTTGAGGTCCCTGTGGACGATGTTGCGGCAGTGGCAGAAGTGCACGGCAGCCACGATCTGCTTGAACTTCTTCCGGGCTTCTTTTTCGGCCATGCGCCCGTGGGCCACCAAGTGATCTGAGGGGGAGAAGTCCGGGAAAGAAAGGAAGGAGAGACAGGTTAGTTACTTGTCCTCACAGCTGATAATAGGACTTGCAAGACCCTCTCTGCCGGGATCGGCTCCCAGTCAGAAAACAACACAAAGAGATAGCAGCACGATTGCTGGTCAAGACGAGCCCCAGAATAGCATCGTTGGGAAGTACAACTGGGAAGTCTGATTTGGCCATGGTGGTCCTAGATTACTGCAACGCACTCTATGTGGGGCTGCCTTTGAAGACAGTTCGGAAACTTCAGCTAGTCCAGTGGCCGGCATCTAGATTACTAACCGGGACAGCATACAGGGAGTATATCACCCCCCTATTATGCCAGCTCTACTGGTTGCCGGTCCATCTCCAAGCTCATTTCAAAGTGCTGGTTTTGACCTATAAAGCTCTATACGGTTCTGGCCCAGCTTACTTGTCTGAATGCATCCACCCCTACATACCACCTCATAATCTAAGATCATCCAGGGAGGCCCTGCTCTCACTCCCATCAACAGCACAAATGCGTCTGGCGGGGACGAGTCAGGGCCTTCTCAGCTGCGGCCCCTTGCGTTTGGAACACACTCCCAAATGAGGTAAGATCCGCTCCCTCCCTCCTGGCTTTCAGAAAGAAATTAAAATCATGGGACCAGGTCTTTGGACAGTAGATGTATGTAGCATTTCTTTCTTTTCCTTCCTTCCTGTCCCTCCTTCCTTCTTCCTTTCCTTCTTTTTAAGACATAAATACAATATTAAATGGGACAGTCAAGAAGTAACGAGAGAAGGAGGGAAAAAGGGAAGGAAGGAAGGAAGGAGAGTAGGAGGGAGGGAAAGAAGGAAAGAAAGATAGAGAAGCAAGGAAGGAGAGAAAGAAATAAAAAAGTGAAAGGAAAAAGAGAGGGAAGGAAGAAGAGAGGGAACAAAACATAAGGAAGGAAGGAAGGAAGGAAGGAAGGAGAGAAGGAGGGAAGGATGTAACCAAAGAGCAAAGAAAGGGAGGAAGGAAACAGGTAGAGATGGAAGAAAGATGAGAGATAGGGAAAGAAAAAGAGGAAAGGAAGGAAAAAGGGAAGGAAGGAGAAAAAGAGGGAGGGAAGGTTGGCCACAGCAACGCGTGGTGGGTACAGCTAGTAAATAATAAAAATGAATGCATTTGACAGGAAATGCACCTTTTCGCTATATTACCAGTTCACTATAGCTGTAGTTTCCCCCTTTAATCAGACCTAGATTTGGGACTTCTACAATGGCGAGAGTTACCCTTTCTTGATTTAAAGGAAAGGGGCAGAGAGTTCCACTGCTGAACAGTTGGACGGGGACGACACTCGCGCGTATGATTGCTCAGAATGCAGAGGATTTGTGCAGAAGCTAAGGGGATGGGGGTTAATATATTATTATCAGTTTTCCTTACAAACGGAATGGAATTCTGGAAAAGAGGACGGCCCCCTCTGCTTTCCCAAGCGTCGTGGGATGAGGTCCACAGAGGTGTCGCAAGAGGCAGCCAGGCATGGAAAGTGGTGCTGCAATAGATGCAATGTAAAAGAAGCCCAACTATGGGAAGCAGGAAAGGAACGAGGCCAGAGGAGGACCAAAGATGTGGAGCCAAGTTGGCTTGGAGATGCAGGCAGACCTGGTGCAAAGGAGGAAGGCTCCCGGGTGAGGCTCCGGTTAAGTGGCCAGGTGGGGGGGGGGGGGGCCCTCCTTGGCTGCCCAGGCTTTACACTGAGGACGGAGGCAGGAGCCAAGCCCAGGCCGCTTTGTGTCCAGAGCTGGCAGCTTCCCCTGGCAGATGCTCTTGGCTCCAGCCTCCTCATCCCAACAGAACAAGGAGCTGAGCCAAAGGTGGTTGGTTGTTAGCCACGTGCCCTTGTGCGGGTGGGGAGGCTTCCCAAAGGACGGCAAGAGAGAGACCCCTTGGTGGGACCCCATGCTTTCTATCTTCATCTGGCTCAAACAGAAGGGAGGCGGAATCCTGACCTTGTGCCTCCAGTCGTTGATTGTAAGATGCACCTTCATTGCAGTCCCAACAACAGCAAAAATATGCAAGATACGCCTGCAATTCTGTTTAAAAATCATAGAATCCTAGAGTTGGAAGAGACCTCCTGGGCCATCCAGTCCAACCCCATTCTGCCAAGAAGCAGGAATATTGCATTCAAATAACCCCCGACAGATGGCCATCCAGCCTCTGTTTCAAAGCCTCCAAAGAAGGAGCCTCCACCACACTCCGGGGCAGAGAGTTCCACTGCTGAACAGCTCTCCCATTCAGGAAGTTCTTCCTCATGTTCAGATGGAATCTCCTTAAGTTCGATTCCCTTCAAAGCACGCCCGACAGATGGCCATCCAGTCTCTGCTTCAAAGCCTCCAAAGTAGGAGCCTCCACCACACTCCAGGGCAGAGAGTTCCACTGCTGAACGGCTCTCCCATTCAGGAAGTTCTTCCTCATGTTCAGATGGAATCTCCTTAAGTTCGATTCCCTTCAAAGCATGCCCGACAGATGGCCATCCAGCCTCTGTTTCAAAGCCTCCACAGAAGGAGCCTCCACCACACTCCGGGGCAGAGAGTTCCACTGCTGAACAGCTCTCCCATTCAGGAAGTTCTTCCTCATGTTCAGATGGAATCTCCTTAAGTTCGATTCCCTTCAAAGCACGCCCGACAGATGGCCATCCAGCCTCTGTTTCAAAGCCTCCAAAGTAGGAGCCTCCACCACACTCCAGGGCAGAGAGTTCCACTGCTGAACGGCTCTCCCATTCAGGAAGTTCTTCCTCATGTTCAGATGGAATCTCCTTAAGTTCGATTCCCTTCAAAGCACGCCCGACAGATGGCCATCCAGCCTCTGTTTCAAAGCCTCCACAGAAGGAGCCTCCACCACACTCCGGGGCAGAGAGTTCCACTGCTGAACAGCTCTCCCATTCAGGAAGTTCTTCCTCATGTTCAGATGGAATCTCCTTAAGTTCGATTCCCTTCAAAGCACGCCCGACAGATGGCCATCCAGCCTCTGTTTCAAAGCCTCCAAAGTAGGAGCCTCCACCACACTCCAGGGCAGAGAGTTCCACTGCTGAACGGCTCTCCCATTCAGGAAGTTCTTCCTCATGTTCAGATGGAATCTCCTTAAGTTCGATTCCCTTCAAAGCATGCCCGACAGATGGCCATCCAGCCTCTGTTTCAAAGCCTCCACAGAAGGAGCCTCCACCACACTCCGGGGCAGAGAGTTCCACTGCTGAACAGCTCTCCCATTCAGGAAGTTCTTCCTCATGTTCAGATGGAATCTCCTTAAGTTCGATTCCCTTCAAAGCACGCCCGACAGATGGCCATCCAGCCTCTGTTTCAAAGCCTCCACAGAAGGAGCCTCCACCACACTCCGGGGCAGAGAGTTCCACTGTTGAACGGCCCTCACAGTAAGGAAGTTCTTCCTCATGTTCAGATGGAATCTCCTTAAGTTCGATTCCCTTCAAAGCACGCCCGACAGATGGCCATCCAGCCTCTGTTTCAAAGCCTCCAAAGAAGGAGCCTCCACCACACTCCGGGGCAGAGAGTTCCACTGCTGAACAGCTCTCCCATTCAGGAAGTTCTTCCTCATGTTCAGATGGAATCTCCTTAAGTTCGATTCCCTTCAAAGCACCCCCGACAGATGGCCATCCAGCCTCTGTTTCAAAGCCTCCACAGAAGGAGCCTCCACCACACTCTAGGGCAGAGAGTTCCACTGGACCGCAATCTCAGGCGCCTCCTCACGAGCCTCACAACACCACCCGCCTGCCCTGAGCAGCTTTTCCAATAAATGGCATTTAATTGTGGGGGAGAAAGAAATGCTCAAATCCCGATCAAAACGCATTAGGAAGGAAGGCAGCATCAAAGGAAATCAAGTGGCCTTTCCCGGGAGCGGCAAAAGGCTTTTGATGGGTTTGGGTAATGAGTATTTACTGCAAAGCCATTGTGCCTGGGCATTTTAATTAGTGGGCACTTTGGCAAAACCACCACCTGATGGGAAAACTTCAGCTGTGTTTTGATTTCGCCGCGGCAGACTTTCTTCTTTCGCTCGATAATTAATACTTGGCTCCTTCAGAGGACCACGCAGCTTGGATGACCCCAAGGAAGGGCTTTCTGGAAGGGGTCTGTGTGCCTGCAAGCCCACAGCAGTGTTGTGTACTCTTAAAGGACTGGTTGTTGCCTCTGCCCACCTTTGCACCCTTCTACTACACCATATTTCTCTTCATCTCATGAGAACGAGGCCCTCTTTGCACCAACCTTGGCATTTTGGAGCATTTGTGGAAGCTGCCCAGCTCTGACCTCAGCCAAGGAGGCAGCCTTGCCAGGCCAGGCTGGGCATTTGCCACACATACACACATACTGTTTGGATTGGCAGCAGCGCAACAGTTCTCTGCCTTTCCAGACAGCTAGGCCAGGGCCATGCCTTCACACCACAGCCATGGTTCCCAGCCTCAGGAAGAAGAGCCAACCGCTTGGGTCAGCAACCAGAGAGGGCAGCCCGCTCTCAAAGAGCAAGTCTGGGGCACACTGGCTCTGGCTCTCCATGCAAGTCTGAACACCCGCAATTTTGGCCCCACTGTGAATGGAAGTCGCTTTAAAGCCTGAAGGAAGGGAACCTCCTCTTCTGCCCCACTCCCACACGTTGGGTGGCTTATTCTTTTTCAACAGGAGCAGACAAATGACAGAGCCTCATTAGCACAGGGGCCACACAAGAGGGGCCCTCTCCATCTCCATTTCCACCTCCTTTTCCTTCTCCTCTTCCCCCTTCTCCTCCAACTCTATTTCCTCCTCTTCTTCCACTTCCACCTCCTTTTTCTTCTCCTCCAACTATTCCATCTCCAATTTCACCTCCTCCTCCATCTCCATTTCCAACTCCTTCTACTCCTCTTCCTTCTCCATTTCCACTTCGTTTTCCTCTCCTTCCATGTCCTCCTCCGTCTCTCTTCCCTCCTCTGCCTCTTCAATTTCCACCTCCTTTTCCTTCTCCTCTTCCTCCTTTTCCTCCATCTCTATTTCTTCCTCTTCTTCCATTTCCACCTCCTTTTCCTTCTCCTCCTCTTTTCCCCCATCTATTCCCTCCTCCACCTCTTCCATCTCCAACTCCTTCCACTTCTCTTCCTTCTCCTCCATTTTCACTTCCTTTTCCTTTTCTTCCATTTCCACCTCCTCCTCCATCTCTCTTCCCTCCTCTGCCTCTTCAGTTTCCACCTCCTTTTCCTTATCCTCTTCCTTCTTCTCCTCCACCTCTATTTCTTTCTCCTCCTCCTCCTCCTCCTCCTCCTCCTCCTCTTCTATCTCCAATTCCACCTCCTCTTCATCCTCCTCCATCATTTCCATTTCCACCTCCTTATCCTATTCTTCCATTCCCACCTCCTTCTCTTCCATCACTATTTCACCCTCCTTTTCCATCTCCTATTTCCTTCTCCTCTTCCTCCTTCTCCTCAATCTCCTCCCCCACCTTTTCCATCTCCAATTCCACCTCTTCGTCTTCCACCTCTACCTCCTTCTCCTCCATCTCTATTTCCCCTTCCTCTTCCATTTCCACTTCCTTTTCCTCCTCCTCTGCCTCTTCATATCCAATCCACCTTCTCTTCCTCTTCCCCCTCCATCTCTATTTCCCCTTCCTCCTCCTCTTCCATATCCACCTCCTTCTCCTCCTCTTCCTCCTTCTCCTCTGCCTCTTCCATTTCCAATTCCACCTCCACTCATCCTCCTATTCCATCTCCACCACCTCCTCCCCCATCTCCATTTCCTCCTCCTTCTCCTCCTTTTCCAGACAAGGACTGCAGCAGAAACCAGTCCCCTGTTAGCCACTGAGCAGGAAGGCTTGTGTGTGTGACCAACCAAGAGGATCTCCACCGAGCAGTCACGGAAGACTCCTCCTGGTGCCAAAGTTGCCAAAAAGGGGACAAGGAGAGGGGCTTTTCCCAAAGGGGTCTTGTCTTTTCCTGCAGCAAACCCCCCTCTTTTGCCTGTGGATCTCTCCAGGGACTCCACACTACAAGGAGGAGTCCCCAAAAGGATCTTGGCTTCACCAGCCCACAGAGACAAAACAGACGCAGCAACTGGAGACAACTGGAAAGCAAAGGAGGCCACGGCCAGCCCAAAAGAACTCAAAGACTTCCAAGTGCAGCAGTTCTGAAAAGGAATGGTTTAAACTGCTAGTAGTGTTGCTGCATCTTAAGGGTTTAGGCCTTTCAATAGAAATAGTTTCCTAAGATCTACAGAGACACTTGCCGGAACACCTCAGCAAGCGAGAGTCCAAAAGTAGCAGGCTCAAACCCAGAACCTCAACCAATCGCTGATACCAAATGGGAGACTCCCCCCTGGGCACACAGAAGACTGGGCGACTTGGAAGGCGCTGAACAGACTATGCTCTGGCACCACGAGATGCAGAGCCAACCTTCAGAAATGGGGCCACAAAGTGGAATCCTCGACATGTGAATGTGGAGAGGAGCAAACCACTGACCACCTGCTGCAATGCACCCTGAGCCCTGCCACAGGCACCATGGAGGACCTTCTCACAGCAACACCAGAAGCACTCCCAAGTGGCCAGATACTGGTCAAAGGACATTTAATCCACTACCAAACTCACAATTTTTGTATTTTGTCTGGGTTTTTTTTTTTTTTGCCTTGTTCTGTTAGAAATGTAATATAATCGACTGGTTGCACTGACACGATAAATAAATAAAATCAATAGGCCTTTCAATGATTCCTCAGAATCCCCCTTTCTTTTCCAATCGGGAGAGGCAAGAAGGTTCTTGCAGGTCTTCCTTGCCCCCAATTTCTCTGATTGACAGGAAGTTTGGGGGCCTGAAGAGCATTGCCCAATCAAAGCAGAGAGGAGGGTCAGCTATTGTGAGGTGACCACAGTTAGGTTCTTGTGGGTTTTTTCGGGCTATAGAGCCATGTTCTAGAGGCATTTCTCCTGACGTTTCGCCTGCATCTATGGCAAGCTTCCTCAGAGGTTGTGAGGACCTCACAACCTCTGAGGAAGCTTGCCATAGATGCAGGCGAAACGTCAGGAGAAATGCCTCTAGAACATGGCTCTATAGCCCGAAAAAACCCACAAGAACCTAGTGATTCCAGCCATGAAAGCCTTCAACAATACAGTGACCACAGTTGACTACGTACAATGTCTGATGAGAAGAATGCCATTAAGGCACTTACCAAATATTTCTCCTCCGCTGGCATATTCCGTCACCAGATAAATCATCCGCTCCGTCTCCATAACCTGAGCAAGGACAAAAAAGGGGCAGATAAGGAGAACGCCAAGGACAAGCGGAAGCGGCGCTAATTGGGCTCCTCTTTTGTGACTTGCATCTCTGAGAGACAAGAGCCACTTCTGACAAATCAAGAGCGCCCGGCGGCTGCGTGTTCGCCTCAAGGCCGGCTGGGGACAGCCACGGGAAGAAGGAGGCAGAAGGCGCCCAGGCTGGAGTCGGCTTGTGAAGATTCAGCTTGGAAAACCTCTCCAAAGGACCCGCTTACCTCCTCCGCATCTCTCGTTTTACGAGGTTCGAACAAGGATCGACAACTATCAATGCAGGGCAAGCAACAGGTCATTTTGGATGCAGAGAAGTGGGACTAATGGGAGGGATGCTTCCATGGCTTGAAAGACCGGTGAAAGGCTTCCAGACCAGATGTTCTGATCTCTAGTGTTCCTGAAGCTCAAACTACTCAGCAGATGAGAGCTGGGCCTCTTTGCAGAAGCAAGGGACACCCCTGGAACAAAGGTCGGCCTCTCAACAGCAGAGACAGTTTGCTTCAGAGGCTGCTCCATTGGAAAGAGACATCTGGCAGGGCCCAGAGGCAGTCTGCAGCTAGCTCAAGGCCTCTTCCTGCCAAAAGACTTGGCTCTTGGTGGATCTGGCAGAACTTGGAGTCACCACTGGGCAGGAGCTAGCAGTGGTGACTCCAAGTTCATCCCTCCTCCTCCTGCTGCTTCTGGAGACCGAGCAAGAGAGATCCCAGGGAAGCGGCTGCAGAACCACAACATCCCTTCCGCTGGGAATCCACTCACCATAATAATAATAATAATAATAATAATAATAATAATAATAATAATACTTTCTTTACACCCCGCTACCATCTCCCCAAAGGACTCGGTGCGGCTTAGATGAGGCCGAGCCCGCAATACAAGCAATACAAGCAATAACAACTACAATACAAAGTAATTAAAATAAATCACATGCACAAATAGCATAAACAATGTGATGTGGCGGCAAAAAAAGCCAATGGGATTTTGGCCTGCATCAATAGGAGCATAGTGTCTAGATCTAAGGAAGTAATGCTACCCATGCTCTATTCTGCTTTGGTTAGACCACATCTGGAATATTGTGTCCAATTCTGGGCACCACGATTCAAGAGAGATATTGACAAGCTGGAATGTGTCCAGAGGAGGGCGACTCAAATGATCAAGGGTCTGGAGAACAAGCCCTATGAGGAGCGGCTTAAGGAGCTGGGCATGTTTAGCCTGAAGAAGAGAAGGCTGAGAGGAGATATGATAGCCATGTATAAATATGTGAGAGGAAGTCTTAGGGAGGAGGGAGCAAGCTTGTTTTCTGCTTCCTTGGAGACTAGGACGCAATGGAACAAGGGCTTCAAACTACAAGAGAGGAGATTCCATCTGAACATGAGGAAGAACTTCCTGACTGTGAGAGCCGTTCACCAGTGGAACTCTCTGCCCCGGAGGGAGTGTGGTGGAGGCTCCTTCTTTGGAAGCTTTTAAGCAGAGGCTGGATGGCCATCTGTCAGGGGTGATTTGAATGCAATATTCCTGCTTCTTGGCAGAATGGGGTTGGACTGGATGGCCCAGGAGGTCTCTTCCAACTCTTGGATTCTAGGATTCTAAGGTACAGTGCACATTTAAAACTATGGCTGGGCCAAATGTAATTGAAGTTTAGAAAATAATGCTAGGCATGGACAAGATGCAGGAGATGGGGCATTGATGGAGAAATACAAGCAGCCCTAAATCAATATAAAGTGCTTTTGGGGGGCATAGTGCTAAGGGTTCATACCATAAGCCTGAAGCTCCACCAGCCCCTGTGTGAGACCCTCCCCAGCCTTTCCCACTTCCCCCCCAATGCCCGGCGTCCGTACCTGATACAGCCGGATGATGTGGGGGTGGCAGAGCATCTTCATGATCTGAACTTCCCTGAATATCTTCTTGAGGTTCTCCTCATCCAGCTGAGTCTTATCAATGATCTTTATGGCCACCTGGAAGGGAAGAACAAGAGCGAGGGTGAGATCTTGGAACGGCCAGAAGCAAAGTGAAACATGGCTCTTTCCTACCATTCATAAAGGCAGGAGTTATCACCAAATGTGATGCAGCTGAAGTAAAGACCCGGAGCACAGTTTTGGCCCAACTGCCCAAGACAGAGATGTGACAGGCCAGGTCCTAGGCACCCCATCCAATGCCACCTATGTGAATGGGCATATACTCTTGTCCCCTCCTCTGTGGGAGACTGGTGTTTTGTTATATCCCGGCAAATGCCACAGGAGGGCACGGGACTTTGGGACGAGTGTCCGTCCAGTTACCTGCCCCAGAGCGGCCCTCAGCCCGTCTGCCCCGCAACTCCACCCCACTCCAGCCAATGGTGATGGCAAAATCACCCTCCTCAGCAAAACCAAATATACTTCTTTGGCTGCCTCTTTAATACCACAAAAAGACACTTCTGATCCATGCCTAATCAATGCTTTTAGGATTAGGTTTTTATTGCAAATATGGGATTTCCTGGATACAGTGGGATCTTGGAATCCACTGGTGTTTGCTTCCACGAATAGCAAAATCCACATGTACTCCAAGACCCATTCGATACAATGGTGTACTAAAATAATAATAATAATAATAATAATAATAATAATAATAATAATAAACAACTTTATTTATGGGTTGTTGTAGGTTTTTTGGGCTATACGGCCATGGTCTAGAGGCATTCTCTCCTGACGTTTCGCCTGCATCTATGGCCTGCACGTTTCGCCTGCATCTCACAGGTACCTCTGAGGATGCTTGCCATAGATGCAGATGAAATGTCAGGAGAGAATGCCTCTAGACCATGGCTATATAGCCCGAAAAAACCTACAACAACCCAGTGATTCCGGCCATGAAAGCCTTCGACAACTTTATTTATACCCCGCCACTATCTCCCCAATGGAGACTCGGAGCGGCTTACATGGGGCCAAGCTCGGACAACATGTTACAGAAAAATAAAACCAAAACATAAACAACAAGCAACATAATCAAAATTACATAGAAAAAAAAAGGATAACATGATATCAGTCACATCAAAAGGCAAAATCAAGGTTTCCAATCTAGAACCTTAATGGTGTGTTGCGTAGTTTCTGGGCTATCTGGCTATGTTCTAGCAGCAATTTCTCCTGACGTTTCCCTGCATCTGTGGCTAATGGCATCTTCAGCCATACAGCTCAGAAAGCACACAACACTCCAGTGATTCCAGCTGTGAAAGGATTCGGCAATACATAGAATCAGTGTCCCGGCATTGAATGTTTGCCATATATATTCTGTGCTCCACCCCGAGTCCCCTTCAGGGTGAGAAAGGTAGAATATAAATGTTTTTAAATAATAAATAAATAATATTTCCAAGCTGTGGATGGCTGAATGTGTCTAAGGGGAAACTGTAAATGCAAAGGAAGGACATGTTCTAGCAGCAATTTCTCCTGACGTTTCCCCTGCATCTGTGGCTAATGGCATCTTCAGGCGATCCAGCCATACAGCCTGGAAAGCACACAACACTCCAGTGATTCCAGTTGTGAAATGATTTGGCAATACATAGAAGCAATCTTGCGCCATTGAATGTTTGCCATATATATGCTGTGCTCCACCCTGAGTCCCCTTCAGGGTGAGAAGGGTGAAATATAAATGTTTTTAAATAATAAATAAATAATATTTCCAAGCTGTGGATGGCTGAATCTGTGGAAGGGGAAACTGTAAATGCAAAGGAAGGACATGTTCTAGCAGCAATTTCTCCTGATGTTTCCCCTGCATCTGTGGCTAATGGCATCTTCAGGGGATCCAGCCATACAGCTTGGAAAGCACACAACACTCCAGTGATTCCAGCTGTGAAATGATTTGGCAATACATAGAAGCAATGTTGCGCCATTGAATGTTTGCCATATATATGCTGTGCTCCACCCTGAGTCCCCTTCACGGTGAGAAGGGTGGAATATAAATGTTTTTAAATAATAAATAATAAATAAATAATATTGCCAAGCTGTAGATGGCTGAATCTGAGGAAGGGGAAACTGTAAATGCAAAGGAAGGACATGTTCTAGCAGCAATTTCTCCTGACGTTTCCCCTGCATCTGTGGCTAATGGCATCTTCAGGGGATCCGGCCATACAGCCTGGAAAGCACACAACACTCCAGTGATTCCAGCTGTGAAATGATTTGGCAATACATAGAAGCAATGTCGCGCCATTGAATGTTTGCCATATATATTCTCTTTGCCAGTGATATGGCTTCTATCAAGTGGACCTGCAGGGCGGCATCAGAAGCAAAGCCAAGGACGGATGACGGGGGGCCGGGACACAGCCGGAATAACAGGAATGTTAGCCCCCCCCCCCCCCCCCAGAGAAACGTGCCATCACCCCCTCTGCACTGCTTGGCCCTTCGCGGCTTCTTCCTCGGCCCCATTCCACACACCGACAAGTGTCCCGATGGAGGCATCTCCTCCCGCGTTTGAAGCCACCTGTTTACATTCCTGTTTACCCGTCCCCATGGAGATGTCCGATGCCACATGAAACCCAAGCCCGTGTTCCTTTCCTGGTGCAAATGCTGGAGCTGGGCCATTTGTCCAGGGAGAAGATCGAGCACTGCCACGCTCTCGGATAGACAACACATTCCCAACCTAGTCCTTGTGCAAGTATTTGGCATCTACACACCAGAGTAGAGTGAAGCGTAACCAGTAGGGCTGGGCGGTTTAGTTTCGTTAATTCGTTAAAAATTCGTTATTTTTTTTTGTTAACGAAGCGATAACGAACCATTCTGGAGCAACTTAAAAATGAAACGAATTTTTCAGTTCGTTTCGTAAATGCTTCGTATTTCGTTATGTATTCGTTTCGTTATTGGTTTGAGGTTGTTTCGTTATTATTTCCGAATGTCTGGGGCAAGTTTTATAGTTGTTTTTTGTTTAATTAGTGAAAAAAAATTATAATATCACACCAACAGTCAACAACAGAGGGAGAGGGAAGCTTCAGAAGTTTTTTAGCGTATTGCGCGATCGCGGCCGCCATTAACGAATCGATTCGTTATTGTTTCGTTATTGTTCTCTCCATCCCGCCTGCTTCTCAGGTGCGGCTCGCGGGAACGAGAGACAGGGCCTTTTCTGTGGTGGCCCCGCGGCTTTGGAATGCCCTCCCTATAGAGATAAGATCAGCCACCTCGCTGATGGCATTTCGGAAAAAACTGAAAACATGGATGTTTGAGCAAGCATTCGGCTAATCCGATGCGATGAAGTTTTTGATCAAGGACTGACAATCATAGACAACGAAATTGGATTATGATTTTAATTAAGAGATGCATTGGTCTGTATTGGTGGCCCAATACTGTGTATTGTATATGTATGTGTTTTTATCTTTTTAACCAGAATTATTGTTGTTTTTAAATGCTGTAAACCGCAATGAGTCGCCGTTTTAGGCTGAGATATTAGCGGTATACAAGTGTACTAAATAAATAAATAAATTATTATTATTTTTTTACCATTCACGAAATTTTGTAAATATCGAACTTTTTTTAAGGAAAATTTCGGAATTCTTTTAAATATCGAAACGCAAAAAACCCCCAAAAAACGAATCGATTTTAGAAACACATTTTTCTGTTGTTCCCCAGGCCTAGTAACCAGTGCCATATATGAGTTTACGGTAGGAAGACGGAGAGAACACATGCCGGCAAAGTTTAAAAGGCTGAAGACTCGCTTTTACAGTGGAAGGTAATGCATCTTGGATAAAAGGGGAGACAGAAAAGCAAGAGGAAGCCTACTGGAACCCCCCCCCCCCCCCCGCTTGCCAATTGAGTCTTTAATGACACCTTCTCTTCATTCATGCCGAACAGACATGAAACAAGCTGGGCCGCTATCTCCCAGATCCCTTTTTTGCACATTGGCCATTTCCCAGTCTTCTGCTACAGAAACCAAATTTAGCGACAAGTTGCATATTTTATTTTAATCGGAGCAACGTTTTCACAAGTTTCCGTATCGGGAACTCTTGGACGGATACCATCTGCACCCGGGGATTCGTCAATTTTTAACTCATCGAGCATCCTTCCCCTCTTGCCGTCACTGTTTCCTTTGGGTTTCCAGACTGAAATGTTTTGATTTGGGCAAGAGGTGAGGCTCAACACAATGTCAGGGAACCGCCAGAAGGCGAAACGGAGGGCTGCACAAGCACAACAAGGACCAAGGACCAAAAGAACTATAATCCCAATTAAATAGCTCAGGGGAAGATCTCAGGGGCTCACATGTCTTTACACTCATGCACAGAGCATGGGAAATACCCAAGACGAACTCCAACTTTTAGCACAACACCACCAGATGAAGGGCGAGAAGGCAGGATTATCAAGTTTGCAGACGACACCAAATTGGGAGGGATAGCCAATACTCCAGAGGACAGGAGCAGGATTCAAAACAATCTTGACAGATTAGAGAGATGAAGGGCCAAAACTAACACAATGAAGTTCAACAGGGACAAATGCAAGATACTCCACTTTGGCAGGAAAAACGAAATGCAAAGAGACAGAATGGGGGACGATGCCTGGCTCGAGAGCAGTACGTGTGAAAAAGATCTTGGAGTCCTCGTGGACAACAAGTTAAACATGAGCCAGGAATGTGATGTGGCGGCAAAGAAAGCCAATGGGATTTTGGCCTGCATCAATAGGAGCCTAGTGTCTAGATCTATGGAAGTCATGCTCCCCATGCTCTATTCCGCCTTGGTTAGACCACACCTGGAATATTGTGTCCAAACCGCATTGAGTCGCCTGCCAAGGGCTGAAAAATGCGGTATAAAAATGAAGTAAATAAATAAATTCTGGGCACCACAATTCAAGAGAGATATTGACTCTAAGCTGGAATGTGTCCAGAGAAAGAGGGTGACTCTGGAGAACAAGCCCTATGAGGAGTGGCTTATGGAGCTGGTCACGTTTAGCCTGAAGAAGAGAAGGCTGAGAGGAGATATGATAGCCATGTATAAATATGTGAGAGGAAGCCACAGGGAGGAGGAGGGAGCAAGCTTGTTTTCTGCTTCCGTGGAGACGAGGACGCAATGGAACAATGGCTTCAAACTACAAGAAAGGAGATTCCATCTGAACACGAGGAAGAACTTCCTGACTGTGAGAGCCGTTCAGCAGTGGAACTCTCTGCCCCGGAGTGTGGTGGAGAGAGGCTCCTTCTTTGGAAGCTTTTAAACAGAGGCTGGATGGCCATCTGTCAGGGGTGATTTGAATGCAATATTCCTGCTTCTTGGCAGAATGGGGGTGGACTAGATGGCCCAGGAGGTCTCCTCCAACTCTAGGATTCTATGATTCTCTGTGGGACAATGGGTGTTCTGTAAGGAAATTGGGGGGGGGGGCAGAAAGGCAAAATTGGTGCCTCAAGTGTCAGCCCTGTTTCTGGGCACATCTGACCTGCCGATTCCAAAAATGCCCCCCGTTTCCCCCATCAGTTCTAGTTTTTGAGATGCAGAACATATGCCATCTACCAGTCACCATCTGTTCACCCACAGAAAAAAAAACATGATACACACATCTGAGAAACGAGAATGGATGTGGCCTATCCAATGCAATTTTCTGAATCAGTGCAGCAAAGTACCCAAGAAACAGGTCTAAGACTCTAAGATTATAATTTTTGTCGAAGGCTTTCATGGCCGGAATCACTGGGTTGCTGTAGGTTTTCCGGGCTATATGGCCATGTTCTACAGGCATTTTCTCCTGACGTTTCGCCTGCATCTATGGCAAGCATCCTCAGAGGTAGTGAGGTCTGTTGGAAGCCATTATATGCTAATCAAGGTGGTCAGTTGAAACATTCACACCTAGCTCCAGCAGACAAAAGTCCTTTGTCCCACCCTGGTCTTTCCACAGATATATAAACCCATTTTCCTACTTCCAACAGACCTCACCACCTCTGAGGATGCTTGCCATAGATGCAGGCGAAACGTCAGGAGAAAATGCCTCTAGAACATGGCCATGTTGGAAGGTCTGTTGGAAGTAGGAAAATGGGTTTATATATCTGTGGAAAGACCAGGGTGGGACAAAGGACTTTTGTCTGCTGGTGCCAGGTGCGAATGTTTCAACTGACCACCTTGATTAGCATATAATGGCTTCCAACAGACCTCACTACCTCTGAGGATGCTTGCCATAGATGCAGGCGAAACGTCAGGAGAAAATGCCTCTAGAACATGGCCATGTTGGAAGGTCTGTTGGAAGTAGGAAAATGGGTTTATATATCTGTGGAAAGACCAGGGTGGGACAAAGGACTTTTGTCTGCTGGTGCCAGGTGCGAATGTTTCAACTGACCACCTTGATTAGCATATAATGGCTTCCAACAGACCTCACTACCTCTGAGGATGCTTGTCATAGATGCAGGCGAAACGTCAGGAGAAAATGCCTCTAGAACATGGCCATATAGCCCAGAAAACCTACAACAACCCATTATAATTTCTGTTTGGGCTGTGTAATGTATGGATTTCCCTGAGTCTGGGAATGGAACGCCTTCCCAAATTTTGGCTGGCAGCAGGCGGCATTCCCATACACTCCAAGGGTGACGCTGCAGGTTCAAGCACAAGGTGTCTCCAATTCTGCTCAAGGCACTGGAGCTGAAGCCCGGCGGCCGTAAAGAGCTGAATTAATCCAACAATCCCACTCTGGGGTGCCAGCAAAAGCCCAGCGCCGACACACACCACTGGGCACGACTAGTCTGAAGCACAGAGTGCCAAGCCCCGCTTGGAGCAGCCGTGGCCAATGCCAAGCTCCAAGATGTGACTGTCACAGATGCGTCGGAGCAGGAAGGGCCAGGAAGGGCCTCTCCAATGGGGGAACAGTCCACTCTAAAGGGACACAAGGCAGGGTGACGGTCCAGTCCTGAGGGGTCCACAGAGGAGGCTTAGACCACTCCTTGACCTTCAGATCCAGACACAGAAGTCTTGACGGCTGCAGCAGAGAGAGGCAAGGAGAGCAAGAACTACAAGAACTTCAAACTACAAGAGAGGAGATTCCATCTGAACATGAGGAAGAACTTCCTGACTGTGAGAGCCGTTCAGCAGTGGAACTCTCTCCACCAGAGTGTGGTGGAGGCTCCTTCTTTGGAAGCTTTTAAGCAGAGGCTGGATGGCCATCTGTCAGGGGTGCTTTGAATGCAATATTCCTGCTTCTTGGCAGAATGGGGTTGGACTGGATGATGGCCTATGAGGTCTCTCCCAACTCTAGGATTCTATGAGGCTGGATGGCCATCTGTCAGGGGTGCTTTGAATGCAATATTCCTGCTTCTTGGCAGAATGGGGTTGGACTAGATGATGGCCCAGGAGGTCTCCTCCAACTCTTTGATTCTATGATTCTATGATTCTAAGAAGCAGGAAAATCGCATTCAAAGCACCCTCAACAGATAGCCATCCAGCCTCTGCTTCAAAGCTTCCAAAGAAGGAGCCTCCACCACACTCCGGGGCAGAGAGTTCCACTGCTGAACACCTTTCACAGTCAGGAAGTTCTTCCTCATGTTCAGGTGGAATCTCCTTTCTTGTAGTTTGAAACCATTCCTGCTTCTTGGCAGAATGGGGTTGGACTGGATGATGGCCCATGAGGTCTCTTCCAACTCTTTGATTCTAGGATTCTATGATTCTAAGAGCAAAGCCAAGTGATACTTCTTGGTGCCTGATCCGAAACACAGCCCCCTTTGATGTACCCTTCTGGGGACTGATTTCGGCTGTTCTTCAGGAGCGGACTGTTCACCAGAAAGGGCTCTTAACAATGCACCGTATCTCCTGTATTTGTTCTTCTTCAACTACTGGACACGTTCCTACTACTACATTTTGCCTTCTGTACGTCTTTAGTGGTGTGAAGTTGTGCCTGCCTCTGTTTCAAGCCGACGTCCCCTTCCAAGACGGAGAGCGAAAGGTTTTGTTCCTGCCAGAAGTCGAAATGTGGAGGGAAGAGGCTCCTGGCTCTGCCTGACCTGGCTTGGCTTCCAAGCTCCCTGCGCCTCCGTCACAGCGGAACAAAAAGGCCGGGGAGCTCTGCGTTTGACTGCCAAGTTTCCCCAAAAGTAGGTCAGGACGGTGTGCTGTCTTCCTGGCCTCGTCTTCCTTCCGAAAGCGCCAGAGCACAGGCACCCTGCGGGAAGATGCTCCATCTCTCGGCGCGGCCACTCCGACCCAGATGGTTCCAGCAGAAGCGCCAAGGAGCCCCCAAGCGCCACGAGGCAGAGATCTTGTCCCCTGCCTCCTCAAAGGAGACCCAAAGCCAGCACCACTGCGCTGTGACATATCAGGTGCAAAGACTGCTCTGCAAAAGGCCACTGGCCTCTTCAGCATGGCCACAGAACCCTTGGTCGGACTCCATAGCGTGCCTTTCCTTCAAAGCAGCTTTGGTGCTCTTACTGCCTACTACAGGGAAAACCAGCTAATCCCCAACCCATCTAAAACACAGACATGTGCCTTTCATCTCAAGAACAGACAAGCATCCCGAGCTCTGAGGATGATTACCTGGGAAGGAATCCCACTGGAGCATTGCAGCGCACCCAAATCCCTGGGAGGAGTCACTCTGGACCGTGCTCTGACCTACAAGAAGCACTGCCTGAACATCAAGCAAAAACTGGGCGCTACAAACAATATCATACGAAAGCTGACTGGCACAACCTGGGGATCACAACCAGATACAGTGAAGGCATCTGCCCTTGCGCTGTGCTACTCTGCTGCTGAGTACGCATGCCCAGTGTGGAACACAGCTCACCACGCTCAAACAGTGGATGTGGCTCTTAATGAGACATGCCGCATTATCACGGGGTGTCTGCGCCCTACACCACTGGAGAAATTGCACTGCTTAGCCAGTATTGCACCACCTGACATCCGCCGGGAAGTAGCAGCCAATACTGAAAGGACCAAGGCAGAGACATCGCCAGCTCATCCCCTGTTTGGGTATCAGCCAGCACGTCAACGACTTAAATCTAGACATAGTTTCCTAAGATCTACAGAGACACTCGCTGGAACACCTCAGCAAGCGAGAGTCCAAAAGTGGCAGGCTCAAACCCAGCACCTCAACCAATGGCTGATACCAAATGAGAAACTCCCTCCTGGGCACACAGAGGACTGGGCGACTTGGAAGGCGCTGAACAGACTGCGCTCTGGCACCACAAGATGCAGAGCCAACCTTCAGAAATGGAGCTACAGGGTGGAATCCTCGACATGTGAGTGTGGAGAAGAGCAAACCACTGACCACCTGCTGCAATGCAACCTGAGCCCTGCCACATGCACCATGGAGGACCTTCTTGCAGCAACACCGGAAGCACTCCAAGTGGCCAGAAACTGGTCAAAGGACATTTAACCAACTACCAAACTCACAAGTTTTGTATTTTTCTGTTTGTTTGCTTTGTTCTGTTAGAAATGTAATATAATGGACTGGTTGCTCTGACACGACAAAAAAAAAAAAAACCTTTGGGAAGGAGAGAAGTCCTTTCTGCAACCAACTCTCACTCTGAAAAGCAATTTTCCTTTCCAAAACGATGTCCTATCTGCTTTGGAGGAACCCCTTCAAAAGCTGGACCAGAACCCCCCCCCCACAAAAAGTGGGGGTGCATTAACCACAAGGCCACTGCTTTAAAAGCTGATAGAACTGCTTTGCTTACCTCGAAAGTGTTCAGTCCCCTGTGATCTAATGTCTCTCTCCTCCTTAGTGGAGAGGAGAATCAAAGGGAGGAAATTGCGTCCCTTTGGGACACACTCAGAGCAGGAACACTGCGTTCTGGTCACTCACTGTCAAGCGTGGAAAGGTTTGTTGACCTGCATTATGAGGCCAAGGACCAGACAGAGCCCTGCAGTGCCGCACTGCCTACCCCAGAGTCCTCAATGCACCTTCCCGGTCCAAGCGCATCTCACATGGAGCCGCCTTAAAGCCGGTCAAGCGCATCTGTGCGATCAGAGACCCCTTGCTTCAGGAAGCAGCCTTTCCAGAATCCTCTCTGTCCAGTGCAGGGCCAAAGAGAAACCTGGCCAGGGCTCCACTCCTGGATTTCCTGCTCCATTGTCAGGAAGCCAAGCCAAGGTGACAAATCAGGCATGGGCAAACCTGGGTGTTCCAGGTGTTTTGGATTTCAACTCCCACCATTCCTCAGAGCCTCGGTCCCTTCCCTTTTACCCCCTCGCCAGCCTCAGTCTCTTTCCTTTTCCCCCTTGGCAGCCTCAGTCCCTTTCCCTTCTACAAGCTCTAAAGCAGGCATGGGCCAACTTGGGCTCTCCAAGCTTAAGTGGCTGAGGGGGGAAAGGAAGGGGCCTGAGGCTGTTAGGAATGGTGGGAGTTGAAATCCAAGACACCTGGAGTACCTAAGTTTGTCCATACCTGCAATAGATCAACTCCGGCCACAGCGGAGGACAGAGGTGAGCTCAACGGAGGAAGAGGGGAAGCACTGTTTCTTGCAGGGAAGGCAACACCCGCCTGGCACCCTCCAGACCCAAGGCAAACATCCTGTTTACCTGTTTTAAGAGGGAGCCACATTCAGGCAGGCTTTCCCAGAGCTCCTCTTTACCTTACCTGCCGGCCACAAACAAACGGCAGCCAAGCCAAGACCAAGAAAGAAAGAAAGTGCAGGATCCGGAGTCTCCGTCCGTCTGGCCCGCTCCCCAAGGAGAACGGAAACAGCCTTCCTGTCCTTCTGCCTCCAAGCAGCGAAGCCAAAGCCCTCCAACACACAGGAGCCATCCCTTTTTCTGGCAAGGGAGCCAAGCAACAAGGAAGACATGCAGAGCACCTCAACTGCAGAGAGGATCCTAACTGCAAACATACACAATGTGAATTATGGGAACACAAAGAGAAGAGGAGCATCAACTGCCAGATAAGGGATAGGCTGCTTGTATAGGTGATGCCTGGATGAACTACACCTGTGCTCAGTGTAAAGGTAAAGGTTTTCCCCTGACATTAAGTCCAGTCGTGTCCGACTCTGGGACTCTGGAGCTCATCTCCATTTCTAAGCCAAAGAGCCGGCATTGTCCGTAGACACCTCCAAGGTTATGTGGCCACTGGCATGACTGCATGGAGCTCAGTGTAGGAGCCACAAAAACAGAGAAGCCATTGAAATCCACAAGCATGTAGAAAATTTCAACAGAAAGGAAGAGACCATGAAAATGAACAAAATCTGGCTACCAGTATTAAAAAACTCTAAAATTACTACAGCTAAACAACAGAGAGGAAAAAACCAGGCACAGATTAACACCTCCCAGCAACAGATTTTCCCAGGCTCAGGCAGGCCTTCAAATGCTAATGAAGGTGATCAGCTAAACATTCACACCTAGCTCCAGCAGAGAAGAGCTCCTTGCCCCACCCCAGCCATTCCACAGATATATAAACCCATTTTCCCTACTTCCAACAGACCTCACAACCTCTGAGGATGCTTGCCATAGATGCAGGCGAAACGTCAGGAGAAATGCCTCTAGAACATGGCCATATAGCCCGGAAAAACCCACAAGAACCTATTTATTTATTTCTTCATTTATTTTGCCATATTTGTATACCGCCCTTCTCAGCAGGAAGGCGACTCAAAGCGGTTCACAGTTGGCAATGTTTGATGCCTCAACAAGTTAGACAATCATAAAAATATTAGCATGAAATATAAAAATATAAAAACCGTACAAAGCCATATAAACAATATCGTGAGTGTCTCCTTGTTAAATTGTTATTCAATTGCATTGTCAGTTTGTTCCATGATTTCGTATAATTATGCTGGATTAGCAAAAGAACGGCCTGCCTCAGGGGAGCGTGCTTGCCCCATCCATGTTCAACATCTACACAAATGACCAGCCACTGCCAGAAGGGACAGAGAGTTTCATCTATGCTGATGATCATGCCATCACCGCTCAAGCAGGGAGCTTTGAGATGGTTGAACAGAAGCTCTCCAAAGCTCTAGGTGCTCTAAGTGCCTATTACAGGGCAAACCAACTGATCCCTAATCCATCTAAAACACAGACATGTGCCTTTCACCTTAAGAACAGACAAGCATCCCAAGCTCTGAGGATCAGCTGGGAAGGAATCCCACTGGAGCATTGCAGCGCACCCAAATACCTGGGAGTGACCCTGGACCATGCTCTGACCTACAAGAAGCACTGCCTGAACATCAAGCAAAAAGTGGGTGCTAGAAACAATATCATACGAAAGCTGACTGGCACAACCTGGGGATCACAACCAGACACAGTGAAGACATCTGCCCTTGTGCTCTGCTACTGAGTATGCATGCCCAGTGTGGAACACATCTCACCACGTTAAAACAGTGGATGTGGACCTCTTAATGAGACATGCCGCATTATCACGGCGCCCTACACCACTGGAGAAATTACACTGTTTAGCTGGTATTGCACCACCTGACATCCACCGGGAAGGAGCAGCCAAGAGTGAAAGGACCAAGGCAGAGACATCCCCAGCTCATCCCCTCTTTGTGTATCAGCCAGCACGTCAATGACTTAAATAAAAAAAAGTTTTCTAAGATCTACAGAGACACTTGCTGGAACACCCCAGCAAGTGAGAGTCCAAAAGTGGCAGGCTCAAACCCAGAACCTCAATCCATGGCTGATACCAAATGAGAGACTCCCCCCTGGGCACACAGAAGACTGGGCAACTTGAAAAGCGCTGAACAGACTGTGCTCTGGCACCACAAGATGCAGAGCCAACCTTCAGAAATGGGGCCACAAAGAGGAGTCCACAACATGCAAGTGTGGAGGGGAGCAAACCACTGACCACCTGCTGCAATGCAACCTGAGCCCTGCCACAGGAACAATGGAGGACCTCCTTGCGGCAACACCAGAAGCACTCCAAGGGGCCAGATACTGGTCAAAGGGCATTAAATAGAATGCCAAGTCTGCAAACGTTGCGTTTTGTCTGTTTGTTTGTTTTGTCAAAAATGCAATACGATTGTCTGGTTGCCTGACACTATAAATAAATAAATAGTAAAAGCCTGCTCAAAAAGCCAGGTTTTAACCTTTCTTTGAAAAGTCAGGAGGAATGGGGCTGATCTTATATCCCCGAGAAGGGTGTTCCACAGTTGAGGGGCCACCACTGAGAGGGTGCTGTCTCTCGTCCCTGCCAAATGCATCTGTGAAGAAGGCGGGACCAAGAGCAGGGCCTCCCCAGAAGATCTTAGCATTCTGGATGGTTCGTAAGGAGAGATACGTTCTTGTTTTCCTGTTGGCTTTCACTCCTGATGAGATCGCTTTCATGATGACTCTAACTTACCCAAACCACAAAGTGCCACCATTCCGATGCTGAATTGAATGGTGGTAAAGTAGTGTTGTGGATAAAGGAAATACTCCACTTAGGCAGAAAAAAACGAAATGCAAAGAGACAGAATGGGAGACAATGCCTGGCTCGAGAGCAGAACGTGTGAACAAGATCTTGGAGTCCTCGTGGACAACAAGTTAAACAGGAGCCAACAATGTGATGTGGCGGCAAAAAAAGCCAATGGGATTTTGGCCTGCATCAATAGGAGCATAGTGTCTAGATCTAAGGAAGTCATGCTCCCCATCCTCTATTCCACTTTGGTTAGACCACTCTACCTGGAGTATTGTGTCCAATTCTGGGCATCACAATTCAAGAGAGATTGACAAGCTGGAATGTGTCCAGAGGAGGGCGGCTAAAATGATCAAGGGTCTGGAGAACAAGCCCTAGGAGGAGCGGCTTAAGGAGCTGGGCATGTTTAGCCTGAAGAAGAGAAGGCTGAGAGGAGATATGATGAGGGCCATGTATAAATATGTGAGCGGAAGCCACAGGGAGGAGGGAGCAGATCAAGGGTCTGGAGAACAAGCCCTATGAGGAGCGGCTTAAGGAGCTGGGCATGTTTAGCTTGAAGAAGAGAAGGCTGAGAGGAGACATGATGAGGGCCATGTATAAATATGTGAGAGGAAGCCACAGGGAGGAGGAGGGAGCAAGCTTCCTTTCTGCTTCCCTGGAGACTAGGACGCGATGGCTTCAAACTACAGGAAAGGAGATTCCATCTGAACATGAGGAAGAACTTCCTGACTGTGAGAGCCATTCAGCAGTGGAACTCTCTGCCCCGGAGGGAGTGTGGTGGAGGCTCCTTCTTTGGGAGCTTTGAAACAGAGGCTGGATGGCCATCTGTCAGGGGTGATTTGAATGCAATATTCCTGCTTCTTGGCAGAATGGGGTTAGACTGGATGGCCCAGGAGGTCTCTTCCAACTCTAGGATTCTAGGATTCTATGAAATAAGGATCAAAGTTGTTCTTTTTTGCGACTAGCGAAGCCAGAACCCCCTGAGAGGTCATGCTGAGAAGTGGGAGAGAGGAGAAGCATGGATTTCCTCCTATTGTTCCAGGAAGATTGATGCCCTCCTCCTCCTCTGCTGCACATTGCAAGTGTGTGCATGTGTGCGCGTGCCCTCATGTCGCCTGTAGACTTGCAGCATGAATTTCACAGTTTTCTTTGGCGAGGAGGAGTCAAGAGGTGGTTTCCTCATTCCCTTCCTCTGAAATATGGCCCCATAGTGCCTGCTGTTTATTGGCAAGCAGTTCACTGGGGTATTTATTTATTTATTTATTTACTTGTATACCGCCGTTTCTCAGCCTAACTGGCGACTCAACGCGGTTTACAACAAGATAATCAAACAACAATATACAATTTAAAACCATAAAAGCACAGTACAAAATTAACACAACAATAACAACACAATACATCTCATCACTGGAGTCATAATCCAAATTCGTCGTCCATTTTCCATTCCTGTAACGTCGCATTCATTGCACCGATTAACCAAATGCTTGTTCAAACATCCAGGTTTTTAATCTTTTCCGGAACACCATTAGCGAGGGGGCTGATCTTACCTCCGTGGGAAGGGCGTTCCATAGCCGAGGGGCCAACACAGAAAAGGCCCTGTGGTGGTATATCCTGCTTTCTTCCAAGAATGGAGGCCTTTGGGGACTTGGACCTCATAGAAAAAATACACCACCCTTTGCAATTGAACACTTCAGTTCCTTCCTCCAAACCTGAAATACCTTAGAGAAAAATGCACCTTGGGCTCAAAGGATGTCATGTTTGAAAACTGGCAAAAGGCCAGGTCCAGACGGAGAGGCTCCAACCAGAGAATGTCGCCAAGGGCCGAGATGGAAAATCCCGATCATGAAACCAGCCACAGGTTTGGGCTGTGCATGGTGCGGGGAACCTGGGAAGAGTTTTGTGAGGAAGGCAAGCCAGAAGGAGAAGGAAGAGCAGGCTCCTGAAACGGCAGCTGGATTTCCGCTCTCCATCAGGGGCTCTCCCCTTTGCCTTTTTGCCTGCCACCAGACTGGGCTCCTGCGGAGAGTTCCACTTTTCCTGCTCCGCAGCCTCAAATTAAATCCAGACCAGCAGCAGTGTGCAGCCGCTCAAAGAGCCCTGCCTGGCGGACCCACATCTGGAGCCCATTTGTATTGGCGCACGCTTGTCCCTCTCAGCTAGAAGGGAGGGAGGGCTTGGATGCTTCTGTTGGGGATCTGACCTTGAGGCCACCGACTGAGCGTTAGTGTCACCTCTGGTCCATCCACGCAGACCTTTCCTCACTGTCTTTTGCCTCAGATCCAGCCTATCCCACTTCCTTCTCTCACCAGAGGCCACTCGCACTGCACCCAAAAGCTCAATCTGTCCACCCCAAGCTCAGCCCTGGCCCTTCTTGAAAGCAGGGCTTCTTGGACTACTTGATATGAGAGGCCAATGCCCTCCCCACTACTGTCATGCTCCAGCATGGGTCCAAGGGACACCGCTTTGAGGAGCATTGGTGCAGGAGTGCAAGATACAACATAGGTCTGTTCTGGATGGAAGGAGAAAATAATAATAATAATAATAATAATAATAATAATAATAATACCACTTTATTTGTATCCCGCTACCATCTCCCCAAGGGACTCAGTGCGGCTTACATGAGGCCGAGCCCAAATACAACAATACAAGCAAATTAAAAATAAAACATGGACAATAAAATAAAATACATTAACACTAAGACAACACACAATTAAAACTGTGGGAAGGCCAAATGTAAAATTAAAATTGAAAATAATGCTGGAACAAGGGCGAGAAAGTGATGGGGCGTTTGTGGAAAACATACAAGGAGACCTAAAGAAATGTAAAGTGCTTTGGAGGACAAAGTGCTATGGGATCATTATTCTGGGAAGGCACACTGGAACAACCACGTCTTCAAGCTCCTCCTAAAGACTGCCAGAGTTGGGGCATGCCTGATGTCCTTAGGAAGTGAGTTCCAGAGATGAGGGGCCACCACTGAAAAGGCCCTCTCTCTCGTCCCCATCAATCGCACTTGCGACGCAGGTGGGATCGCGAGCAGGGCCTCTCCAGATGATCGAAGAGATTGGGTGGGTTCATATATGGAGATGCGGTCACGCAGGTAGGCGGGTCCCAAACCGTTTAGGGCTTTGTAGGTAAGAACCTGCACCTTGAATTGGGTCCGGTAAATGAATGGCAGGCAGTGGAGCTCCTTGAACTGGAGGGTTGACCGCTCCCTGTAAGGACAACCTGGCTGCCGCCCGTTGGACCATCTGGAATTTCTGCGCCGTTTTCAAGGCCATGTAGAGTGCTTTGTTGCAGAAGCTGGAGCATAACTTCATCCTCCTAAGAAGGCAGCCCACCTATGGTTCCTCACTGGGTTTTCCTCAGAGGGCTGGTAAGTAGGTAGGGAGGGAGGGAGGGAGGGCTGCATCCGCGGCGGGAGTCGCTCTGGATCAAAGGCATCCAATGCAAAGCTGTTATTTCCTGCGCCTGCCTCAGCCCACACGGCCACGCTTCCTGCAAGCTTGCCATTTCCAGGCAGTGCACCAACAGCAGCTTCCAGGGAAGCCAAGCCAGAGCTGGAGAGGGAGGGGGTCCCTAGGTTGGCGGTGGCCTATGAGTCACTGGATGGCCGCCAGGAGCCCAGTTCCAAGAAGGAAGGGAGGCAAGGGAGGGAGGAAGGAAGGGAGGGAGGAAAGGAGGGAGGAGAGGGGGGAAATAAATACAGTATTATTATCATTGCTGCACTACCTGTGCACAACACAGAGCTTTCCACTAATTCACTGGGCCAACCATCAAGACATGAAGTGTGGAGAATGCGCCACAAGTGCTGCAACACTTTTGTTCCTATTGCATCCAGTCATGCAGCACCGCATCTCATAGAATCCTAGAATCAAAGAGTTGGAAGAGACCTCATGGGCCATCCAGTCCAACCCCATTCTGCCAAGAAGCAGGAATATTGCATTCAAATCACCCCTGACAGATGGCCATCCAGCCTCTGTTTAAAAGCTTCCAAAGAAGGAGCCTCCACCACACTCCGGGGCAGAGAGTTCCACTGCTGAACGGCTCTCACAGTCAGGAAGTTCTTCCTAATGTTCAGATGGAATCTCCTCTCTTGTAGTTTGAAGCCATTGTTCCGCGTCCTAGTCTCCAGGGAAGCAGTAAACAAGCTTGCTCCCTCCTCCTCCCTGTGGCTTCCTCTCACATATTGATACATGGCTATCATATCTCCTCTCAGCCTTCTCTTCTTCAGGCTAAACATGCCCAGTTCCCTAAGCCGCTCCTCATAGGGCTTGTTCTCCAGACCCTTGGTCATTTTAGTCGCCCTTCTCTGGATACATTCCAGCTTGTCAATATCTCTCTTGAATTGCGGTGCCCAGAATTGGACACAATATTCCAGATGTGGTCTAACCAAAGCAGAATAGAAGGGTAGCATGACTTCCTTAGATCTAGACACTAGGCTCCTATAGATGCAGGCCAAAATCCCATTGGCTTTTTTTGCTGCCACATCACATTGTTGGCTCATGTTTACCTTGTTGTCCACGAGGACTCCAAGATCTGCAGAAGAGTCTTCTTCTGCCTCCTGAGCCCTGCTCTTTTCTCTCACACCAGAAGCAACTTGCAGTTTCTCAAGTCGCTCCTGACACGACAAAAAAAAAAAAAAAAAAACTCCAAGGAAGGGCACCCAAGCCCAAGACACAACCGTTGAGCCCCCTTCAAATTGGGGGAGCAGCACTTTTGCTCCAAAATAATAATAATAACAAGGCCCTCAATCCCAGAAACTCAGGTGCCAGGAAATTAGGCTATGAAGCTAAGGATACCATCCTTTAGTTGACGTGGTGCTTATTTATTTCAATTTATCCCACCTCTTAAGGAAGAAATAAGCCCATGTACAGTAACATCAACCAAATATCACCAACACCACCGAGAGGAGAGTGAACCAAGCGCTTTGCCACCCAGGAAACCAAAAGCAGGAGGCAGATGATCCGAGCGGAGCTGTTGTGTCCCCCTCCAAGCTGCCTTTTCCCACACATGTCCCCAAGAAGAAGGAGAACGCCATTGACATGGGAGAAGAGATGGGAAAGAGATCATAGAATAATAGAATCAAAGAGTTGGAAGAGACCTCATGGGCCATCCAGTCCAACCCCATTCTGCCAAGAAGCAGGAATATTGCATTCAAATCACCCCTGACAAATGGCCATCCAGCCTCTGCTTAAAAGCTTCCAAAGAAGGAGCCTCCACCACACTCCGGGGCAGAGAGTTCCACTGCTGAACGGCTCTCACAGTCAGGAAGTTCTTCCTCCTGTTCAGATGGAATCTCCTCTCTTGAAGTTTGAAGCCATTGTTCCGCGTCCTAGTCTCCAAGGAAGCAGAAAGGAAGCTTGCTCCCTCCTCCTCCCTGTGGCTTCCTCTCACATGTTTATACATGGCTATCATATCCCCTCTCAGCCTTCTCTTCTTCAGGCTAAACATGCCCAGCTCCTTAAGCCGCTCCTCATAGGGCTTGTTCTCCAGACCCTTGATCATTTTAGTCACTCTCCTCTGGACACATTCCAGCTTGTCAATATCTCTCTTGAATTGTGGTGCCCAGAATTGGACACAATATTCCAGGTGTGGTCTAACCAAGGCAGAATAGAGCATGGGGAGCATGACTTCCTTAGATCTAGACACTATGCTCCTCTTGATGCAGGCCAAAATCCCATTGGCTTTTTTTGCTGCCACATCACATTGTTGGCTCATGCTTAACTTGTTGTCCACGAGGACTCCAAGATCTTTTTCACACGTACTGCTCTCGAGCCAGGCGTCCCCCATTCTGTATCTTTGCATTTCATTTTTTCTGTCAAAGTGGAGCCTCTTGCATTTGTCCCTGTTGAACTTCATTGTGTTAGTTTTGGCCCATCATCTCTCTAATCTGTCAAGATCCCTTTGAGTCCTGCTCCTGTCCTCTGGACTATTGGCTCTCCCTCCCAATTTGGTCCCGTCTGCAAACTTGATGATCCTTCCTTCTAGCCCTTCATCTAAGTCATTAATAAAGATGTTGAACAGGACCGGGCCCAGGGGGGAACCCTGCGGCACTCCACATGTGTTCAGCCCTGAACCTCCGAGGGAGAAAGAGAGAAGGGTGGGGAAGGAAGGGAGGGAGGAAGGAAGGAAGGAAATGAGGAAAGAAGGAAAGGAGGTTATTGTTGTTATTATTATTATGATTATTGACTTTATTTATACCCCGCAAAATCTCCTGGACTCGATGCGGCTTACAAAGGCCAAGGCTGCCGACAACAACAACATACAATACACAGTAAAACTCATAAGCAAATAATAAAACATCCAGCAAAACAATAGAACAGTAAAACAATGACACCGTGACGCAATTAAAACCTAGAGGTTGGGGCAAATGTAATGGATAAAATTTAAAAGTGTTGAGCCTGACAGGTAATACGTAGAGGTATTTGGAGGTAGGTGCAATGTGCAGATAATCCTGAGTCTCTAACAAAGCGCATTTGGGACTTAAGGCCAGGCATTTCCTATCCTGGAAAGGCACACTGGAACAGCCAGGTCTTCAGGCTCTTCCTAAAAACTGCCAACGTTGGGGCTTGTCTGATGTCCTTGGGGAGAGAGTTCCAGAGTCGGGGGGCCACCACAGAGAAGGCCCTGTCCCTCGTCCCCACCACACGCGCTTGCGACGTAGGTGGGATCGTGAGCAGGGTCTCTCCGGATGAACGAAGGGAGCGTGCGGGTTCATAGACGGAGATGCGGTCACGCAGGTAGGCGGGTCCCAAACCGTTTAGGGAAAGGAGGAAGGGAGGAAGGAAGGAAAGAAGGAAAGGAGGGAGGAAAGAAGGAAGGAAGGAAGGAAGGAAGGAAGGGAGGGAGGGATGGAAGGAGGAAGGAAGGAAGGTAAGGAGGAAAGGAGGGAGGGAGGGAGGGAGGGCAGAAAGGAAGAAAGGAAGAAAGAAAGAAAGAAAGAAAGAAAGGAGGGAGGGAGGGAGGGGGAAGGAAAGAAGGGAGGGAGGAAAGAAGGAAGGAAGGAAGGAAGGAAGGAAGGGAGGGAGGGAGGGAGGGAGGGAGGGAGGGATGGAAAGAGGGAAGGAGGAAGGAAGGAAGGTAAGGAGGAAAGGAGGGAGGGAGGGAGGGCGGGCAGAAAGGAAGAAAGAAAGAAAGGAGGAAGGAAGGAAAGAAGGAAAGGAGGGAGGAAAGAAGGAAGAAAGGAAGGAAGGGGGGAGGGAGGGGGGGAAGGAGGGAAGGAGGAAGGAAGGAAGGTAAGGAGGAAAGGAGGGAGGGAGGGCAGAAAGGAAGAAAGGAAGAAAGGAAGAAAGAAAGAAAGAAAGAAAGAAAGGAGGGAGGGAGGGAGGGAGGGGGAAGGAAAGAAGGAAGGGGAGAAGGAAGGAAGGGGAGAGATAAATGCAGGCATCACTGAGAGGCTGGGATTCAGTAAAAGGCCAGGTTGCCTGGAAACTAAAAGGGAAGTCAGAACTCCATTTGATTTTCATGAGTAAACTATGGATCCACGTACTAACATGAGGACAACTAATAGGGCATCGGGGCAATATATTATTACTATTATTTATCATTATTAGCATGCAAGTTGCCTTGCAAAGTTGCAGTGTGCAAGGCACTCCATCGCTCATGCAGAAGGCTGTGGAAATGAGGCTGGGAATCCAAAAGACATTGCCTCTTTCCAGTGAAGAAGTCCTTTGGGGGGTCCCACAGCTCTTCTTTGGGGTCAAGCAAAGCTATGCCCACTCTAAAGGGGGCACTGTAGGCTGGCATCACATTTCAGCCAGGGAAAAGTATACATGGAAATCAATATAGTTTTTAAAAGAAATAGCCAATACAAGGGTGATCAATTGATGTCCACATATACTAGTCTCACTTGGTTCTGAAATGCCTTTTCTGTGTTTAAGAAAACTTTGGCCACAGACCGAGGGAGCTAAATGAGTGGATGTTCTGCTGCGCCTTTGACTAGGCAATGCCCTGGATAGCTGGCCCAGGCTAGGACCCAAACATATTGTCCTCGCACTTTCCTATTGTGGTATCCAACGCTATTATGATTAATTGCTCTAATCCCTATTGCTATGTAATATATGCACTTTACTCAGTAGCTCTATCCTCTATTGTTTTTGTACCAGTCTTCCCACCCACCACGCAATATTTTGCTATTGTTTTTTGATTCGGAGGTTTGTTTTGTATATTGCTTAATGTCTTATTTTGTTTTGTAATTTTTTGTTATTATCTTGTTATTATGCCTTTTAATGTGTTACATTTTAACTGTATTGCTGGGCTTGTCCCCATGTAAGGTGACCCGAGTCCCTTCGGGGAGATGGAGGGAGGGAGGGAGGGAGGGAGGGAGGAAGGAAAGGAGGAAGGGAGGGAGAGAGGGAGGGAGGGAGGGAGGGAGGGAGGGAGGAAAGGAGGAAGGAAGGAAGGAAGGAAGGAAGGGAGGGAGGGAGGGAGGGAGGGAGGGTGGAAGGAAGGAAAGGAGGAAGGAAGGGAGGGAGGAAAGAGAGAGGGTGGAAGGAAGGAAGGAAAGGAGGAAGGAAGGGAAATGAGGAAGGAAGGAAGGAAGGAAGGAAGGGAGGGAGGGAGGAAAGGAGGGAAGGAGGGAAGGAGGGAAGGAGGGAAGGAGGAAAGGAGGGAGGAAGGAAAGGAGGAAGAAAAGAAGGAACGAAGGAAGGCGGGAGGGAGGAAGGAAGGAAAGGAGGAAGGAAAGGAGGAAAGGAGGGAGGGTGGAAGGAAGGAAGGAAGGAAGGAAGGAAGGAAGGAAGGAAGGAAGGAAGGAACGAAGGAAGGAAGGGAGGAAAGGATGAAGGAAGGGAGGGAGGAAGGGAGGAAGGGAGGGAGGGAGGAATAGGGCCACTTTGCATCTCAATCAAAGAGATAAATGTAGCATAGAACAACAACAACAACAACAACAACAACAACAAGAGTAAATAACTGAGTGGCTACAAACACAAGGGAGGCTGCAGGGGCCAGCCCCTCTTTGCCCTTACCAACAGCAAGGACAGCTCAAGGTTTTGGTGAAAAGAGGGGAGCTCCTGTTTAGCCGTACGTTTGGCCCAATATATAAAGAGACAGCCAGGGATCTCCTTATTGCCCAATTGCGCAGGAGTCAGGAGTCAAAGCCAGGTCTGGCTGTGTCCAACCGCAGGAGGGTTGCCAGGCCCGGAGTGATAAAACGCTGCATCAAAAGCCACGACTCTCTCGTAAAAACGGAAGCCGTGGAGTCACCAAGTGCCGGCTGCTCCCAAGAAGAGCCCGAAGGAGCAAGCCATGAGCGGGAGCCTCGCGCCCCGTGGCCAAGGGCCAGCCACAGGACCAGCTGGAGAGATAAACAGCCGCAGAATGAATGTGTTTCTTAGATTGCAGAGGCATGCACTGGGTCCCGGCACGGCTGCTGCGCCTTGGCAGGACATGAGAGGGGAGCCGGGAGGCCAGGCCAAATGGCTCTGCAGCTCACATGCTGGACCTCTGCATGCCAACAATGCCCCCCCCCACCCCACCCAAGAAAGAGCCCCACTGGAGCCAAGGGCACAGAGACACACACAGAAGCCCTGCAGCTGGGAGGCTTGTGTTAGGAGGGCCGAGGGTTAGTGCAAGCACAAGGCATCATCTGCCATCCATGCGCAGCAGGTGACTCCAAAGGAAGAGCGATAGAAGTGTCTGGGTGGAGGGACATCACAGTCCCACTCTCTCCCACTTTGGTCAGGCCTCGTCTGGGATTGTCTCCAGTTCTGAGCACCACAGTGTCAGAAGGCTACGGACACGATGGAAGGTGGACAGAAAGTGCAGGAGAAGATATTCCAACAATTCAAAGTGCTGGTTTCGACCTACAAAACCATATACGGTTCCGGCCCAGCGTATCTGTCCGAACGGATCTCCCTCTACGTCTCGCCTCGGAGTTTAAGATCTTCTGGGGAGGTCCTGCTCTCGGCCCCACCTCTATCACAAGCGAGATTGGCGGGGACGAGGAGCAGGGCCTTCTCGGTGGTGGCCCCTCACCTATGGAATTTACTCCCCGGGGAAATTAGATCAGCAACATCCCTCCTTTCCTTTAGAAGGAAATTAAAAACATGGATTTGGGACCAGGCATTTGGGCAATCTAGCAGATGAATAAAGGACTACGATGACATAGATAATGTGGAACGAAATATGGACTCTGAGTGGCGAATGCTGAGCTTGAGATTGGTTTATTGACTGTGATATGTGTTGATTGTTTTAACTGTCTTAATTGTTTTAATTCTGTTTTACACGTTTATTTGTATTGTTGTGTGGGCATCGAATTGTGCCTTTTTGTAAGCCGCCCTGAGTCCCCCCTCAGGGGTTGAGAAGGGCAGGGTAGAAGTACACAAAATAAATAATAATAATAATAATAATACATTAGGAAGCACGCCTTGATGCGGAGACCTGTTTGACGGTAGAATACGCTACCTGGGAGTCTAGTGGGGTCTCCTTCTCTGGAGGTCTTTGCACAGAGCCCTTGGCCATGGGTCTCCTCCTGGGATTCCACCAAGGAGAAAGGAACCCAAAGCCATTGGGAAGACCTCAAAATTGGGGCCTTGCTGGGAAGCCTCTCCAGATGAAGAACCCTATACCCAATGTACCATTTCCAGGGAATGTGCCGGAGTCACAACCTGCTTTTATACCCCAACCAAAATTGGAATAGTTGGCCCAACACCATACAAAGTCTTTCAAAACAAATCCCAGCTTGGACTGTTTATGCATCTTGTCATTCCTATCCACGTAGTTTCTGCTCCCTGCTTGCTGCAGAAACTCCGCCAACCCTTTTCCAGCACCCAATACTTTACAAAAAAAAATTATTTTGAATCATGCCTTTCACCGATTTTGACCTGGCACAGGCTCGGCACTAAAGGTGGCCTGCCATTTTCTGGATTTCCCCACTCGCTGCTTCGGCAATACAAAATACCACGCACACAAAGGCAGGCTTCCTTGTGGGGTGATTCATCCTGAATCAGAACTCCCCGGTTCTTAAAAACAACAGCTTTGACTCTGGGTCTCTCTCTTTAGGGCTCCTTTTACACAACTTAGAGCAAAGAGCGTGGAACAGCATGTTGGCCCCGTCTCTTAACAATCAGTAGCACAAGTTGGGCTGAGATCACGAACACTCTGTTTGTGTGTGTGTTGGGTGAGTACGGAGCACACGCCTGCCAGGACATACAAGACCACGCAAATGGCCAAACGAAAAAGGAAGCTGACCATGGAATTGCACTGAAGGGCTCTAAAGATCCCAAGTGAGGACTTTTTGGTAGAAATCCCTGGCATGACTGGAAGAGGTTGAGCATAGCATTGCAACGGAGGACCTCGAGTTGCTTTGGAAGGACATTTCTAACCAAATCCGCCAATGTGAAGGGACGATGGTGTGGCTCTCTGCCCTTCTGGCTTTTTCCAGATGCCAGAAGCTGGAGGCAAGGCAGGAAGCCAATAGTGGGATTCCTCAAAGGAAGATGCCACACTATCACAGAATCCTAGAATTGGAAGAGACCTTTTGGGTCATCCAGTCCAATCCCATTCTGCCAAGAAGCAGGGAAATCGCATTCAAAGCACCCCCAACAGATGTCCATCCAGCCTGGTGGATGAACATCTGTTGGTGTCGTCTGCAAACGTGATGATCCTGCCTTCTGACCCTTCATCTAAGTCATAATCAAGATCCCAAACAGGACCAGGCCCTTCATGCAAAAGACTCCAAGGAAGGAGCCTCCACTTCACTCCAGGGCAGAGAGTTCCACTGCTGAATAGCTCTCTCTCACTATTAGGAGTTTCTTCCTCATGTTCAGGTGGAATCTCCTTTTCTGTAGTTTGAAGCCATGGTTCAATTGCGTCCTAGTCTCCAGGGAAGCAGAAAGGAAACCTGCTCCCTCCTCCCTAGGACTTCCCCTCCCCTCTTGATCCCTGGCCCTCCTCATGACTCCTCTCCACCTTCTCTTCTCCAGGCTAAACAAGCTCAGCTCTTTTAAGTCTCTCCTCATAGGACTTGTTCTCCAGACCCTTGACCCTTTGAGTCGCCCTCTTTCTCTGGACACATTCCAGCTTAGAGTCAACATCTCCCTTCAATCGTGGTGTCTAGAACTGGACACAGTGTGACTCCAGGTAAAGTGGTCTGACCAAGGCAAAGTAAGATAGCATGACTTCCCTGGATCTAGGCACTACGTTCCTCTTGATGCAGGCCAAAATCCCACCGCATATCATTCTTGGCTGCTGTTCCCTTTCCTCCCCATGAGGACTCCAAGATCTTTTTCACAGCCAGGCATCATCGTCCCCCATTCTCTCTCTTTGCATTTCTTGTTTTCCACCTCAGTGGAGTCTCTTGCCTTTGTCCCTGCTGAACTTAATGTTGATGGTTTTGGTCCACCATCTCTCTCATCTGTGAAGATCCCTTTGAATTCTGCTCCTGTCTTCTGGGGTATTGGCTCTCACTCCTCATTGGTCCTGCCTGCAAACGTGATGGTCCTGCCTTCTAACCCTTCATCTAAGTCATGAATTAAGATCCAGGATGGAGCCCTGCAGAACCCTCAACGCCCTTCATGCAAACCCTGTGCCGACCAGATACAAAGAGGGTGAAGTAAGGATGGGAGCCGCCGAGGAGGAATCTGGAAGGCTTCACATTCATTTCTGACAAGTCTCGTCACCCAACTGTTTCTATGGGAACCAGTGAGGAGCAAGAGCCGGCAAAAGAACCATCGTAATACACAAGAACTCTGCACATTGTGTTTGGTTCCAAGTCATTTCTGACTTGGCAACGTCTGCCCCGAGGAAGGTTGTGGTTGCCGTCCTCAGAGGCCGAGAGTGTGACTTGAACCCCGGCTGTTATCCTTGCCAGGCTTATGTTCCCACCCCTTCTTTGTGAACAATATCCCCTTTTTGCTTCTTATTTTTTGCCTGCATTCCAAAGGATCACAACAGCCCCTTTTATCACAAGGCTCCTTCTACTGAGTCTGCTGCACAAACTGATAACGCAGAGTGGAAGTCCAAAACACCTGGAGGGCCAAAGTCGGCCCATGCCTGACCTAGATCCATCACTAATGGGGTTCAGAGTACTCTGATTGTGGGTGAACTACAACTCCCATCATCCCAGGTAAATTCCTCTGAGCACCACTGGTATTTTACGTTGGTTATGATGGGTACATGTGTGCCAAGTGTGGTCCTGATCCATTGTTGGCAGGAGTCACGGGGCTCTCAGGATGTATTTATTTGCAAGCGTTCAAGACTGAGTTTTATTACTTTCATCTGCTGGCTGTCTTCCATTTGTCATATTCCTGAATCCATGTCCATTTCATGGTGGTTGAAATGCCCAAAGGATGGCTGAAATGCCACCGAACTGGCACACCCCTGGTCCGTGTTGGGAATGCCTTCCTATGGGGCCCAAGTGTGACATTTGCCACTTCATCGCAGGAATCATAGAATCATAGAATCCTAGAGTGGGAAGAGACCTCCTGGGCCATCATCCAGTCCAACGCCATTCTGCCAAGAAGCAGGAATATTGCATTCAAAGCAGCCCTGACAGATGGCCATCCAGCCTCTGTTTAAAAGCTTCCAAAGAAGGAGCCTCCACCACATTCCCTCCGGGGCAGAGAGTTCCACTGCTGAATGGCTCTCACAGTCATAATGGTTCTTCCTCATGTTCAAAGTGGAATCTCCTTTCTTGTAGTTTGAAGCCATTGCATTGTTCCATTGCGTCCCAGTCTCCAGGGAAGCAGAAAACAAGCTTGCTCCCTCCTCCTCCCTGTGGCTTCCTCTCACATATTTATACATGGCTCTCATCATATCCCCTCTCAGCCTTCTCTTCTTCAGGCTAAACATGCCCAGCTCCTTAAGCCGCTCCTCATAGGGCTTGTTCTCCAGACCCAATCTGCTCCCTCCTCCCTGTGGCTTCCTCTCACATATTTATACATGACTCTCATCATATCTCCTCTCAGCTTTCTCTTCTTCAGGCTAAACATGCCCAGCTCCTTAAGCCGCTCCTCATAGGGCTTGTTCTCCAGACCCTTGATCATTTTAGTCGCCCTCCTCTGGACACATTCCAGCTTAGAGTCAATATCTCTCTTGAATTGTGTTCCCAGAATTGGACACAATATTCCAGGTGTGGTCTAACCAAAGTGGAATAGAGCATGGGGAGCAGGACTTCCCTAGATCTAGACACTAGACTCCTCTTGATGCAGGCCAAAATCCCATTGGCTTTTTTGCCGCCACATCACATTGTTGGCTCATGTTTAACTTGTTGTCCACGAGGACTCCAAGATCTTTTTCACACGTCCTGCTCTCGAGCCAGGCCTCATCGTCCCCCATTCCGTATCTTTGCCTTTCGTTTTTCCTGCCAAAGTGGAGTATCTTGCATTTGTCACTGTTAAACTTCATTTTGTTAGTTTTGGCCCATCATCTCTCTAATCTGTCAAGATCCCTTTGAATCCTGCTCCTGTCCTCTGGACTATTGGCTATCCCGGTGATAAAGGATCCCAACCGGAGAGCCAAGCACCTGCTCCACCAAAGTCGCTGCTCTGAGTTCACTCTTTCCAAAGGGAATGGATGGGGTTTGGAGAGAGGAGCAAGACCACAATGGAAAAGGCAGAGGCTACTTTTGGCCTTGAGCAAAACGCCTTGGGGAGCAACACAAAGCAACACAGCTTGGAAGAAACGCAGGGAGACTCCGCCTCACTCAAAGCAAGGTGGGAGTCCTAGTGAGAAGATAATCTCCAAAGCACAATCTGCATCGTTTTGGGAAAGTCAAACCCACAAAATGGGTTGGGGTGTCTGTTAAACTCCGCAGCACAGACCGAGAGGCCTCGAGCAGAAGCCAAGAAAAGGGCAGATGGCAGGCCCGACTCAATGAAATGCAAGGCCGAGTCAGGTTACAAGCAGCCGCTTAGCATTTCAGGCAGGTCAGCGGAGCAGCCTGCCTGCGCGCATGAACCCAATTCCCTCGGCCTCCCTCCTCTTGTTATACTACCCCACTACCTGTGGCCTCTCATGTCAGCCGCCGAGATTATACAACTTCAATCTGGGAGGCGTATTTTCTCGCTCGCGGACACAATCTCAGTGCAAGCAATGCTACTGAAGGGAATAGCACTAAACCTGCCAGATCTTTGGGGATTCGGGTCCGGGACCCTGAGTGAATGCAAAAACACAAGAATCATAGAATCCTAGAATCAAAGAGTTGGAAGAGACCTCATGGGCCATCCAGTCCAACCCCATTCTGCCAAGAAGCAGGAATATTGCATTCAAAGCACCCCTGACAGATGGCCACCCAGCCTCTGTTTAAAAGCTTCCAAAGAAGGAGCCTCCACCACACTCCCTCCGGGGCAGAGAGTTCCACTGCTGAACGGCTCTCACAGTCAGGAAGTTCTTCCTAATGTTCAGATGGAATCTCCTCTCTTGTAGTTTGAAGCCATTGTTCCGCGTCCTAGTCTCCAAGGAAGCAGAAAACAAGCTTGCTCCCTCTTCCTCCCTGTGGCTTCCTCTCACATATTTATACATGGCTATCATATCTCCTCTCAGCCTTCTCTTCTTCAGGCTAAACATGCCCAGTTCCCTAAAGACAAAGACGCTCCATATTGGGTTGCTGTGAGTTTTCCAGGTTCCATATTATTTAATGGTGATGACAAGAACGTGTGGGCTTCCAAAGAAGGGGAAAAGCCCAGGACTTTGATGCCTAAGGCTCTCCATATTTGTTCTCCTCTGATGCAAAAGATCTTCAGGGGCGGAGAGCTGTTTCCAGGTGGAAGTGGATGGCAAAGGCAAACCAGTCCCTGGTCAAGACATCCATGCGTCTCTTCCTCTGCCTCCGGGCGCAGGATGAGCCAATGAGCCGGAGCCTTCCAAGGCTGTCGCAAGCGCTGGCCCTTCGTCCTCATGCGAGGCAGTGACGCAGATCTCCCTCCCTCTCTCCCTCCTTCCCTCCTCTCCGCGTGCCAAGGATGAGCCAGCCGGCAGGAATGTCAGAAGCCACACGGCTGCTCTTTCCCATTCGGCCGTGGAAAACAAGTTTTTCCTTTCCTGTGACCTTCCTCACAGACCCCAATGCCATGGCCAAGAAGAAGCAGGGTCAGCGAGCAGCACCCAGAAACCCTTCCGTACGAAGAGAACCTCAGTGTCGAAGAAGTCGCAGCCTCACCAGGCACTGGTTTATGTCCTAAGTATACTAATCACACTCCATCCACATCATCCACAGACCACTGGACCATCGGTAAGCACCCTTGAGACTTCCATGTCTCCAACCCTGGCTGGAGGAGGTCACGTACAAGGACATCACCATCCAAGCATTGGCAAACTCGGGCCCTCCAGGCAGGCCTGTAGCGAAGGGGTGGTTTTGGGGGTTCAAACCCCCCCCCCCAAATGTTTCAGATTTTTTAAAAAACTGGTTTACTCATGAATTTTAACTGGTTAACCAATAAGAATCCCTCCAGAACTGTAAGCACTATCTCAAGCAAATATTGACAATTTATTCACACTGTCATTACTTGCAGCAATAGCCAATGTAGTGAAGCAACCAAGTTGGGGGGGGGGGGTGTTGAATGCCAGGAGGCCAGACTTGGTGGAGGTGGTTGATAGGGGCGGAGCTGCAGGCTATTGAAGGCTGCTCTGCCCCCTGCTGTGCTCTTTGCTTCAGCGTGAGCTAGGAGGCAGGTTTCAACCCCCCCCCCCGGTGAAATTTTCAACCCCCCCCCCCAAATTTCAACCCCTCCCAAAATTTATTCTGGCTACGGCCCTGCCTCCAGGTGTTTTGGACTTCCACCATTCCTAACAGCCTCAGGACCCTTTTCCCTTTCCTTTTCCATGGAAGTGGTTGAAGGAGAAAAAGGAAAAGGCCTGAAGCTCTTAGGAGTGGTGGGAGTTGAAGTCCACAATACCTGGAGGGAGGGCCCAAGTTTGCCCATGCCTGATTCAGCCCCTAGTTTACAGAGCCATTTTGAGGCTGGTCAACTAACGAGATTGATAGAATTCAATTTTGATGGTTCAAGAAGATGGGCTCAACCAACGAATGCCAATGGGCAGAAGAGAGGGGTGCCTCCTGCTTGCAGAGCCTTCTGTGGCATCAAAGCCTGCCAAGCACTGGCTGCTGCTCTGTGCCACCAGCCTACAAGTCCCATTCCCCAAAGATAGGAAGCAGTGCTCCTCCTGCACACTAATGTCTATAAGATGCTCCAATGCCAGCAAGGTGACCTTTGTATGCCAGCCTGCCTGGAGTGTGCCACGGGATGTGTAAAAGAAGGGGCCCCCGAGGCAAAGAACATGGAGGACATTTCTTACACCAAAGGGCATTATTTGCAAATACACACACACACATACTTTGTAATCATCAAGGACAGTCTGTGGCCTTCAAGACAAGGCCTTCAGCGTACAATGGCTGTCCAGACCATCTTGCCTTCCACTGGGAACCCTCCCACCTTTCCCACTCCCCTTCTATCTTTTTTCTCACTGTAGGAAATCTCTTAAAAGGGGGGGGAGGGAGGTAGAGTCAAGAAGTGGCACCAAGCATTTCATGCAAATCTACCAAAACTCCCAGGACTTCTGCCGAACGAAGCCTGGCTGCGGGAGGACGAAGGCGAGTGCATGCTCCTTGCAGGGCTGTGCGCAAACAGTGCCATGCTTCTGCCGCCACTGCTGGCCTTGGCAGAGGGCACAGGGGAGCAGTTGGCAGTGCCACATGGTGCCAGGCTGCGCAGCACAGAGGCACCTGCAAGACTGAACCGAGCCTCAAGGTCAAAACAAAGTGACTGTGCCAGGTTCCTCCACCAAACGCAGGGCGGGCTTCCTCCCCTTGTTCCGAAGCATGGCTGCAGAAGGTGCTGCCAGAGCCAGCGACACACGCGCAGCAGGGCATGCGTAAGAGGGGACGGTTTCTATAGCAATCCTTCATCGGCCAGGTTGGCAAGCCCTTCCCCTTCTTCCTCTCACTTGGGAATGCTTGGCTCAAGTGAGGCTAAAGAGAGAAAGAGAGAGAGAAAGAGAAGTAGGAAAGCGATGGGGAGATTTGTGGCATCCTCTCCGCATTGGAGCCTATGGGGAGGACGAGTGCAGCGAGGCGGCAAGACATGTGCGCACGCATGCCGTTTGTCCTCAAAGCCCTGGACTGTCCAAGGCCTGATGGCGAAAGTCACTCTCCAACAAAAAGAGAGAAGAAGAGTTTCCAAGTCAGGCTGTGTGCACTGGGGGTGATTCATCTTGCAGGAACGCCTCTCCGCTCCGATGCAATGGAAAAATCTAGAGATTAAAACGCTCAATTGACCCACCGAGGCTCAAAAGGGTTAGAGGAGCCTTCCTGAAGAGGCACACGCCACTCCTCATTACTCATCGCTTTCCACACTAAAGAGTGGACCACGGAAAACAAGGCTGAGACGCCTCAGCAACTGGCATCCAAGAGAGTTACCAGAACGAGAAGCATGAGCAGAGACCCACCAGCCCTGAGGCCGGACGAGCTGAAAGTGCCTACAAAACTTTGCCACGGCTTCGTCTGCATGCGAGACCTGACCTTTCTGCAGACTGTGGAAGGAGAGATTGGATTCAAAGGGAGAAACCGCATTCTCCCCCTGTTCAGGGCTTTGGGACAAACATGACTTCTTGCCTGACTCTCCCCGCCTGACCTCCAGGAAGAAGCCAAAGCAAATCTCCCAAGACAAGCCATAACACTCCAGACAGAGACTCGGCAGCTACCGAAATTGCTACCGAAGGACGAGGGGGAGGAGAAGGCTTTCAGCAAAAGCAACGCAAATGGGTGGCTTCTCAACCGGAGTATGCTGCCTTCCCCGGGAAAAGAGGGAGGCCTTTGCGCACAAGGAGCTTACAATGCAAGAGCCAACTACCATTATTCCCTCCCTCATTATATTGTGTATGATTACATATGGCATGATGATCCCTGCTTATCTCCCTCTCTTGATGCCATTCCCACAGCTAAGCGGGTGGCACAGACCACCGCCACTTAGGCATCCGCTGCCTCCCTTGGTCTGGTTTCCAGCTTTGGTTAAGACTTTACTCCTAAAATAAAGCTGGACTAATATATATATATATATATCCTTCACAACAGCTTGCTTTATTTCTTTGGCCTTTTAACCAAAACATGGTGGAAGTACCAGCAGAGTTAGAATCATAGAATCACAGAGTTGGAAGAGACCTCCTAGGCCATCATCCAGTGCAACCCCATTCTGCCAAGAAGCAGGAATATTGCATTCAAAGCACCCCTGACAGATGGCCATCCAGCCTCTGTTTCAAAGCTTCCAAAGAAGGAGCCTCCACCACACTCCGGGGCAGAGAGTTCCACTGCGCTTGCGATGGAGGTGGGATTGTGAGTAGGGCCTCTCCAGATGAACGAAGAGATCGTGTGGGTTCGTACACAGAGATGCGGTCACGCAGGTAGGCGGGTCCCAAACCGTTTAGGGCTTTGTAGGTAAGCACCTGCACCTTGAATTGGGACCGGAAAATGAACAGCAGCCAATGGAGCTCCTTGAACAGGAGGGTTGACCTCTTCCTGTAAGGAGCACCAGTTAACAACTTTGCCACCGCCCGTTGGACCAGTTGAAATTTCTGGGCCGTTTTCAAGGGCAGCACCACGTAGAGCGCATTACAGTAATCCAATCTGGAGGTGACTAAGGCATGGACCACCCTGGTCATGTTTTCTCTCTCTATGCATCCTAGTTCAGGCCCAAGATACTGCACGGATCACACTTTCGGAGCATAAGGAGCCATTCCAATTCTCACGGGGTCTTCCTAGCAAGAAGTCTTCAGGGGAAGCTAGCCCACCCCCTTGTCCCTCCTCTGAGGCTGAGAAAGTGTGACTTGCACACAGTCAGCGGTGGGTTTTCATATCTGAAGAGAGATTCAAACCCTGGTCTCCAAAGCCAAAGAGCAACATGAAAACCACAACTGATATGGAGTGATATGCCCTGGAAAAAAAGCCCCACAACTTGGGTTTCAGCTGGGAGGGAGATCACAAGCACAGCACAAAGCTGTCTAACCTACTCAGTTATATATAGACAAAACAACGCAGCAGAATTGTCTATGTTTTCGTAAAACAAGTTTCCTGGAAGTGGGCCACGGTGTAAAAAAAATCCAGAAAAATCAGAAAACCCTCTTAAAGGTGCTCACAAGTTGTCAACACAGGTTAGAATAGACACAATGGGGAAAGGCCTGCCTATGGCACTCATCCTCTTTTAATCCAGGCAATGAAAGCTGTGTCGGGAGTTGAATTTCAATTCTGGACGGCAGCATTATTTATGTATACAACAGAGTCTCACTTACCCAACATAAACGGGCCAGCAGAACATCAGATAAGCAACAATGTTGGATAATAAGGAAGGATTAAGGAAAAGTCTATTAAACGTCAAATAATGTTATGATTTTACCAATGAAGCACCAAAACAACATGTTTTACGACAAATCGACAGAAAAAGGAGCTCAATACACAGTAAGGTTATGTAGTTATTACTGTATTTAAAATTTAGCATCAAAGCATCACAATGTATTGAAACAGCTGTGGAACCGGGCGGGAGACAGACTACGTTGGATAATACAGAACGTTGGATGAGCGAAGGTTGGATAAGCAAGACTCTGCTGTACTTCTCCATCTCACCTAGGCCTGGTTGGTGAATAGAAATGATCAAAACTGATCACAACTCTTTGAAAGAAGACTTAATAATGTTTTGTGAAATTGTATAAGTTTCCATGAAGGAATATCTTTCAGAACTTCTGAACAGTATTCACCTTCATACCAATTACAGCGCACTAGTAACTGGGCAGCACCCTACAACGGATCAACAACATCTCAGTCCAAACCAAGAATAGAACAGAATAACTTTACTGTCATTGTACAGCGTACAACGAAATTAAATCCCACCCCCAATCACATTATACATGTATATACTAGCTATACCTGCCACACATTGCTGTGGCCAACCTTCCCGCCCTCTTTCTCTTCTTTCTTTCTCTCCTTCCTTCCTTTTCTACCTCTTTCCTTCCTTTCCCTCACTTTTTCTTTCCCTTTTTCCTCTCCTTTCTTCCTTCTCTACCTCTTTCCTTCCTTCGGTCTTTCCTTCCTTCTTTCTCTTTCCTTCCCTCCCTCTTGCTCTTCTTTCTTTCTCTCCTTCCTTCGCTTGCTCTTTCCTTCCTTCCCTTTTTTTCTTTCTTTCTCTCCTTCCTTCCTTTTCTACCTCTTTCCTTCCTTTCCCTCACTTTTTCTTTCCCTTTTTCCTCTCCTTTCTTCCTTCTCTACCTCTTTCCTTCCTTCTGTCTTTCCTTCCTTCTTTCTCTTTCCTTCCCTCCCTCTTGCTCTTCTTTCTTTCTCTCCTTCCTTCGTTTGCTCTTTCCTTCCTTCCCTTTTTTCTTTCTTTCTCTCCTTCCTTCCTTTTCTACCTCTTTCCTTCCTTTCCCTCACCTTTTCTTTCCCTTTTTCCTCTCTTTTCTTCCTTCTCTACCTCTTTCCTCCCTTCTGTCTTTCCTTCCTTCTTTCTCTCCTTCCTTCTTTCTTTCCCTCCCTCTTTCTCTTCTTTCTTTCTCTCCTTCTTTCCTTTCTTCCCTTATTCGTCAATTCGTCAAGTGGTTCTTGAGTTATGTTAATCCCACAAATGAACATTACATTTTTATTTATATAGACTAGCCGTCCCCTGCCACGTGTTGCCGTGGCGCTCATGGGGGTTCTGTGTGGGAGGTTTGGCCCAATTCTATCGTTGGTGGGGTTCAGAATGCTTTTCAATTGTAGGTGGACTATAAATCCCAAATGTCAAGATTCTATTTTCCCCAAACTCCACCAGTGTTCACATTTGGGCATATTGAGTATTCTTGTAGAGTTTGGATCAGATCCATCATTGTTTGTGTCCACAGTGATCTCTAGATGTAGATGAACTACAACTCCAAAACCAAAGGACACTGCCCACCAAACCCTTCCAGTATTTTTTGTTGGTCATGGGAGAACTGTGTGCCAAGTTTGGTTCAATTCCATCATTGGTGGGGTTCAGAATGCTCTTTGATTGTAGGTGAACTATAAATCCCAGCAACTACAACTCCCAAATGACAAAATCTATTTTTTTGAGTGAAGGACATACATTGGGTTGTTAGGTGTCTTGTGTCCTAATTTGGTGTCAATTCCCCCAGTGGTTTTTGAGTTCTGTTAATCCCACAAACAAACATTTTTATTTATATAGATTACAAAACAAAGCACCCACCCTTCTACATTCAAATGACACGCCAGTGTGAAATGTTCGGCAGTTGCCCAGCAAAGGCCACGCATGCATGCATCGCTCCCCGGTTTTGTTGGGGAACTTATTCAGGTGGATTTCAGACTATGAGAACGCCTGAGCTGAACCAAAGCAGAGAGGCTCACACAAGGATTGCTTTACATATTTAATTTCTTCGGACGGGGAAGAAAAAGATGCAAATGCCTGGCAATGCAATGCATGATCACCTAGAGCGGTCACTGTGCGCAACACGAGGTTCTAGCCCAGAGCCTCCTTCCACGGCGCTTGCTCTGGTTAACTCAATTTGCTTGCTTCCCATGTTTCCAAGGCTGGTAGCTCTGCAATGAAGAGCAGGTAGAGAGAAAGGGCTCTCCAAGACATGGGCAGATGGCAACTGAAACGGAGGCAGGGTTTCCAGAAGAGCACAGGCGGCTCAGGGGAGGGGGAGCGCATTGTTGGCGTTGCTGCTGCCGCTGCTCACTGACGTCAAGCCCGCTTCTCCTCATGGCAACCCTATGAATAAGAGACCTCCAGTCACGCTGTGATTAGCAGCTTCGCTCGGGCCTTGCAAATGCAGGGCAGTGGTGGCAATCCGCCCTTAACGTTGCCTCCTACTGCTTTCCGCTTCCACCACGCACTACCTTCTCCTTTCGTCGTGCGTCATAAACCTTGGTCATTCACCAGGACAGCTCCTTTACGCAAGGCAAGCCATGTTTCGCCTCCATCTTTTGCTCCAAAGCATGGGAGGACGCATGAGGAAGCGGACAATCCAATGATTTTATCCAAATGTGCGATCCAAGTGTGGTCCGGAGTCATCAAGCCATGTTAGGAGCCTTTGTGGAACCAACAAACCAAAAATACATTCTTAGGCATGTATGGAAAGGGAGATTCTCCCCAAAGTTTTGAAAATTTGCTGAAATATCATGTTGGTAAGCTCGCATGAGACCATTTAAGGGGCGCTACCACCCTGAAGGAAAAACAGATCCAGGATTAGTTAGCATCCAAATCATTACATCTGGCCGTCAGGGTGAAGCACCGCGCCTTGACAAACATTGTGCGCATACGCGTGTGTCTAAAGGATGATCCGGAGCTGGGTGCCTTCCCACAAAACCGGCTTGTTCCAACTCGACCATCTCGCCCCCGCACCGCCGAGAGGCGTGACTCACCCCATCCAGCCTCAGGTTGCACCTCAACCGCTGACTTCGGGGTTTGGGGCATTAGAGAGAGAGAGAGAGAGAGAGAGACTTCCTCCCAAATACCAAGAGAACAGGTTTCTTTGCTTAACAGGCTCGTCTTCCCTGCCCTTTGGTTCAAAACCTGCCACCACGGCGATTGCCATCACTACTTTTAAAAAGACACACTTTTTAGTGCTATTTGTGTTTAATTCTCTTTTAAAGTTTGATTATTTGCATATTTTAAATTGTATACTAATGCTTTTATGCCAAGCCGCTTTGAGTCCCCTTTGGGGAGATAAAGCAGGGTATAACTAAATATAATAATAATATCTTAGGCCCTTGGGAAGAGCATGATATTCAGAGACGAATCCCAGACACTTGGACCTAATGTGTATGTGTGCTGTGTTGTGATGTACATATAAATAAATAGAAAACAGCAAAGCCAAGTGGGCAGGTAGTGGAAGCCGGACCCCAAGGCTGTAGGCCTAAGAGGGCAGAGGCCAGGTGAGCTCCACAAATAATAATAATAATAATAATAATAATAATAATAATAATAATCCTTATTTCTACCTCGCCACCATCTCCCCGACAGGGACTCGGAGCGGCTTACATGGGGCCAAGCCTGGACAACATACTACAGCAAAAATAAAACCAAAACATAAGCAACAAGCAACAGCATCAAATTGCATGACAAATTACAAACAAAGCATTTCAGCAAACAGGTTCCTTTGTAGGTCTGAGACATCACGAAGTGGCCCAGGTTGGTGAGAGAAAAGATGTCCCATCCATTATACAGATCTTAAACCAAGGCCAGGGCTCAAGCACCAGGACTTGAACCTGGAAACAGGTGAGATGCTCAAGGAACTCTTGGATCCCGTTTGCCAGACTGTTCAATGACAACGTGCTCAACCTTCTGTTATTCAGATGTCCTGGACTTCATTTTCCAGAATCCCTGACCACTGTCCAAAGCAAGAGGGAGAAGCGTTGAAGAGAGTTTCATGGCTTCAGTTGCTGAAGTTGATGCCAGAGAATAATAATAATAATAATAATAATAATAATCCTTTATTTGTACCCCGCTACCATCTCCCGCAGGACTCGGTGCGGCTTACATGAGGCCGAGCCCAAAATACATCATTAACAAAAACACAACAGACAACAATACAGAGAACCTCTGAGGACCCAGGTTCGAGAGCCACTGTTCTTGGAGATGGCGGCTTACAGGTTTGCCTCTCCCTCCAACGTTCTTGAGCACATCCTGGCAAGGCGAGCAAAGTCCATGGACTGCGATTCTGGGACCAGCGCCACCAGCAAGCCCAAAGCTGACTCCTCTATACAACAAGCAACGTTTCCCCCAAGGAGGAGCATGCACACGGGCAACAACTACTGTTTGTACAACAGCCCAAAGCTGCAGAGAAAACTGTAGAGCGTGTGGCCTTTTCACTGCCGAGGATCGGCAGGTTTTAGCAGTCGAAGGCGGATGCGGCAAGGAGAGGGTGCCATGCCAAAGCCTTTGCCCACGCATCCCTTGGGGCAGCGTGGGAAGAGAACCGCACCCACAAAGTCTGGGGAAAGTCTTTGGGTTTGTTGCTGTGGAAACATTCTGGCTCTCGGTTCAGGTGTTCAGAAGGCACCATCAGGCATAGATGGCGTACAATGCTCTCCTCTCCCCTTTTCAACTGAACGCCCACATATTACCCGGTGGAAGGGTCAGCAAGGAGCCCATTCCTATAGAGGCCTACCTGTCCAAGATCAAGAGCAAATGGCTTACCAACTCCCAATGGAAGAGAATGTCCAAAGAGAATATCCAAAGAGACAGCCGTGCAACTATCCCTGTATACAAATATTCCTCTCCACTAAATTTTAACTTGTGAAATTTAACCTGTACTTGATTGTTGCATTTTAATCTGCATTTTACCTGTAGATATTTTTGTCTATATGTTTAATAGTATTTTGTTTTATCTCTGTTTTGGCCATGTTGTATTCTGCAACGAGCTGCAAAGAGAGCCAGGCAATAAGTTGTTGTTGTTGTTGTTCCTCTAGACTAGAACAGTGGTTCTCAACTTGTGTTTTGGCCTACACTCCCCAAAATCCCAGCCAGTTTACCGGCTGTTAGGGAGCTGAAGGCCAAAACATCTGGGGACCCTCAGGTTGAGAACCACTGGACTTGAAGTTCCACTGAGGAAGAAGGCACACTAAGACTCTACCCAGAGTGTTAGTGTGCCTTCTTCCTCAGTGGAACTTCTAACCCAATGGTTCTCAACCTGAGGGTCCCCAGATGTTTGCATCACTCACCTGTTACTTTGCATCACTAATCTGAGCCTTCAAGCTGAACCTTAACTAATGGTAACCAAAAATTCAATTGCAATCTCTTTTGAGATTGCAATTGAATTTTTGCCATTCAAATTATGGCGACCTGGGCCCGCTACAGCACTTTAGGGGACATCAGGCTGTACATCCAATATAGCAAGGGATGCTTTCCTCTCCTCCTCTTTCTCTCTCTTAAACACACACTCCTTTTTTGAAAATGGACATGAACCTCCATTCTGTTCCTCATCTCGAAACGGCTCTCCTGGCCACTTAATCCCAGGCAGCGGTTGTTATTCCTGATCTACATGAGCATTCATAGAATCGTAAAATCAGAGTTGGAAGAGACCTCATGGGCCATCCAGTCCAACCCCCTGCCAAGAAGCAGGAATATTGCATTCAAATCACCCCTGGCTGATGGCCATCCAGCCTCTGTTTAAAAGCTTCCAAAGAAGGAGCCTCCACCACACTCATTTTCAAGCCATAAAGATAACTCTTTCCCATCTTACGTATCCAGGCCTATTGTGGAGCATCACCCATATCTTAGCAAGGCAGGTGTGGCCATCAATACTACAAAGGCCTTGGCATTATCTGCACAGCTCCAGAATAAGGCAAAGCCAGCGAGCGTAGTTGAAAGTGAGACGATGCCTTAATGTTGTATTCCTGGAAGCCCCAGGATCTCTGCTGAGGTTTAATTCAAGCCCAGACCGTATTTAACTTAGAAAGAAAATCAAAACCTGAAGTCTTTCAAGGTCTGGACAAAACAGCAGAATTGAACCAAGTAATGAGTTCAGTAAATGAGGACAAGCTAAAGAGCGGAGAGACAGGTCAGGAACGTCAACAAACACCAGCCGAGGTCACGGTCCAACAGTCAGGTGCCAGGAGTTCAATTGTCAGAGTCCAGCTATCAAAGGCCAGGTGTCCAGGAACACAAACCATTCAGAGTTTAGGTGGACATTGTGATAATAATAATGATAATAATAATTGTTGTTGTAATTATCATTATAAAAGCAGTTGGGTAAATTCCCTGGAGAAAATACAAAGGTTGCAGCGGGTATCCATCAACATGAAAACTAACATTTTGAACATACCTTTTACTCTCAAATTTGTCATTCTTTTTCTCCTCCTCAAGGCAGATTTTGCCCTTTTAACATGGAAAGGATGCAGGGATTCGAACCCAGATCCACAACAGCATAACTACGCCTCGAGTTTTGCAATGTAACCATCTCTACTTTCAGTAATTGTAAGGCTCACCATAGTTAATACCTTCCAGTGATTTTGTTTTTCTTATATGGGCAGTGAAGACTATATATATTTTGCATATATATATATTGCCAGGTTTTCAGAGGGTTTAATTGGTCACCACGAGGGCACTTATGGAGGAGATGAGGCTGAAAGGCAGTATGGGAAATCTCTCTGTATAAAAAAGCTCTGTTCATTTTGAGTGACATCATAACTCAAAAAAACTGCTGGACTGATTGTCACCAAATTTGGCCACAAGACACCTACTAACCCAATGAGTGACCATCACTCAAAAAAATTGAGTTTGTCATTTGAGAGTTGTAGTTGCTGGGATTTATAGTTCACCTACAATCAAAGAACATTCTGAACACCACCAACCATGGAATTGAACCACACTTGGCACACAGGACTCCCACGACCAACAGAAAACACTAGAACAGTGGTTCTCAACCTGGTGTCCCCAGATGTTTTTGGCCTACAATTCCCAGAAATCCTAACAGCTGGTAAACTGGCTGGGATTTCTGGGAGTTGTAGGCCAAAAGCATCTGGGGACCCAAGGTTGAGAACCAGTGCACTAGAAGGCTTGGTGGGCATTGACCTTGAGTTTTGTAGTTCACCTCCATCAGAGAGGTGAACTCAAACAATGAAGGAGCTAGACCAAACTTGGCACGAATACTCAATATGCCCAAATATGAACACATATGGAGTTTGGGGAAAATAGACCTTGAAATTTGGGAGTTGTAATTACTTTATTTTCCAGATCACCAGACTGGGCCACAGCAACGCGTGGCAGGGGACGGCTAGTGTCTTTATAAATAGACACTTAAATTAAAACTAAATTTAAAAAAAAGTCAAGCAGGAAAGTCAGGAATACAAACTGAAGTTGGAGTCCACAAAGCAAAGCTAGGGCGTCAATGCAGAAGTCAGAGCCAGGAATTCAGGGATACAAAGAAGGTCTGAAGTAAGACGACAGGAAGCCAAGGCCAGAGTCCAAAGATCCTGGACACAGACATGATGTGGCCTGCTCCCCAAAGGCTCCTTTATTTAGGGAGGTTGGTGGTATTATCCTAAGTCACTTGACTTGAAGTTACATACACACATGCACACACAGGAGAAATCAATCATTTAAATAGGTATTTTGTAGTTGAAGGTTGTCAGTTCCTAAGCAGTTCTTTTGCACAAAGAAATCACTGTAAAAACTCCAAAGACAACAATGGTACATTCCAGGAGAAAGCCACCTTAAAACTCTTGTCCCTGCGCATGAGTTCAAGAAGAAGGAACACTTGTGGCACAGAATGGTTTCTGAGCATCAGCATTGGCACCACTTTCGACCTGGGATGACAATTTGATAAGACATCGGTGCCACTAAATGCAGGGTGCGGTGTCCACCTACCAAGGCAAGAGCTTTCCAAACTTCCCATGTTGGGGACACGCTTTTCAGACATGCATCTCTTCATGACAATTTTACTAGCAAACCGGAGGTTAAACCAAACCCTTAGAAGAGTTTCATACAATATTTTATACACACACACACACAAATGTTCCATAAAATCTTTACTGGATAAACAAAGCATGGACATTTTTCTTTACATTTCTTATGTCCTACAAGAATCATTGTCAAGGGATTTTTGTTTTCCTACTTAGAAACATGTCTGTTTTAGTGGCTACAACTCAAATTCTGCATGTTATGACAGTACCTGTACTTGAACAGCACAAACACTCCACTTCTGTAGTGATTAAACCTCTCTGGATGTTTTTAAATGGAGGCTGGATGACTATCTAGGCAGAAAAAACGAAATGCAAAGATACAGAATGGGGGACAATGCCTGGCTCAAGAGCAGTATGTGTGAAAAAGATCTTGGAGTCCTCGTGGGGAGGAAGGGGAACATGAGCCAGGAATGTGATGTGGTGACAAAAAAGCCAATGGGATTTTGGCCTGCATCAAGAGGAGCATAGTGTCTAGATCTAGGGAAGTCATGCTCCCCATGCTCTATTCCCCTTTGGTTAGACCACACCTGGAATATTGTGTCCAATTCTGGGCACCACAATTCAAGAGAGATATTGACAAGCTGGAATGTGTCCAGAGAAGAGCGACTAAAATGATCAAGGGTCTGGAGAACAAGCCCTATGAGGAGCGGCTTAAGGAGCTGGGCATGTTTAGCCTGAAGAAGAGAAGGCTGAGAGGGGATATGATGAGTGCCATGTATAAATATGTGAGAGGGAGCCACAGGGAGGGGGAGGGAGCAAGCTTGTGTTCTGCTTCCCTAGAGACTAGGACGCAAGGGAAGAATGGCTTCAAACTTCAGGAGAGGAGATTCCATCTGAACAGGAGGAAGAACTTCCTGACTGTGAGTGCCGTTCAGCAGTGGAACTCTCTGTCCCGGAGTGTGGTGGAGGCTCCTTCTTTGGAAGCTTTTAAACAGAGGATGGATGGTCATCTGTCGGGGTGGTTTGAATGCAATATTCCTGCTTCTTGGACTGGATGGCCCAGGAGGTCTCTTCCAACGCTATGATTCTATGATCTGTTGTGGGAGGACTATGACTGTGGCTTCCTGCCTGGCTGAAACCGGTTGGACTAGATGCCCTTTGGGGATCCCTTCCAACTCTACTCAAACATGGACTGCTTGGCCAGTGGAGTCTCCTTCCCCGAAGGTTTTTGAACTGAGGATGGATGGCCATCTAACAGGAATGCTTTGACTGCATCTTTGACTGTTTATTGTATTTATAAGTCTTATGTATATCGCCTATTGTATTCCTATATTTTATGTATTTTACTGTGTTGTTGTTGTGTTTTTGGATTTATTTTATTTTAATTCTGCTGTTTGGGCCTGGCCTCATGTAAACCACCCCGAGTCCCCCTCGGGGGAGACGGTGGCAGGGTATAAAAAATATTAATATTATTATTATTGACACAAAAACGCAGTATGTCACAGCAAATGAGATCTCTATGCTAGGTTTTGTATCACAAAATCACAAGTCGAACACTTCCCAATCATCTAGGACTGTGTGATGTATTTTCGAATGATGCGCGCAGATCCAAGTCAGGTGGCCTTTTGCAGTTGACAGATCGTGATTTTGTCAATGTTTATTATTTCCAAATGCCGGCTGAGATCTTTTGGCATGGCACCCAGTGCGCCAATGACCACTGGGACCACCTGGACTGGTTTATGCCATCAGAGCCTTTGGAGTTTGATTTTGAGGTCTTGATAGCGGCTGAGTTTTTCCTGTTGTTTGTCCTCAATGCGACTGTCACCTGGAATGGCAACATCAATAATCCAGACTTTTTTCTTTTCCACAATCGTGATGTCTGGTGTATTGTGTTCCAAAACTTTGTCAGTCTGGTTTCGAAAGTCCCACAGGATTTTTGCGTGTTCATTTTCCACGACCTTTGCAGGTTTATGATCCCACCAATTCTTTACTCCTGGCAGGTGGTCCTTGTGACAGAAGTTCCAGTGAATCATCTGGGCCACAGAGTTGTGCCTCTGTTTGTAGTCCGTCTGCGATTTTCTTGCAACAGCTGAGGAGATGGTCCATGGTTTCATCAGCTTCCTTGCACACTCTGCAATTTGGGTCATCCACTGATTTTTCAATCCTGGCCTATTATTATTATTATTATTATTATTATTATTATTATTATTATTATCTTCCTGCCAGGCAGCCTTTGTTTTTTTTTTGGGGGGGGGGGGGGGGGGCATTTGTCATGCAACACACCACCTGTGGCCTGCAGGTGACACAATTAGGTGTCCCAACACAGAGTTTGGAAAGCTGTGCTGTAAGGTCTCCTTGATCAGTGTGGGGTTTTGGAGAGGAGCGCTTCCATTTCTGTGCTTGTGTAAGACAGAGCCGTTCCTAGGGAAGAAAACGATTAGTCACTGGCTCTGATTAGTCTCATTAATCCATGACTACCCCAATCCTTCCTTCCTTTGGGGGCAGAGCCAGGATGAGCCACCGAAGCCTCTGCCATATCCTTCTTGGCCTCGGGGCAAGAAAAGCCTCCGGAGCGGCTCCCTCAAGGCCAAGGCAACCGGGACAGAAGGCAAGAGCACATTCCAGGGCTTGTGCTGATCATCACGCAAACAGAAGGACACACTTTCCTAGCCAAGGGCTTGTTCCCAAATGCAAGAAGGGAATGCATGCGTAAGAGGTTGTGGGCTGGGGGCTGCCCGCTCTGCCCTGCAAGGACCCCTCCCAGTCTGGGCTGCCTTCCCAAGAATGAAGACGTCTGGCTGGGGAAGGGGTGCAGCTGAACACCCTACAAAAGCCCAGTGCCGAGCTGCCTCCCTCAGGGAACCCCACAGAAGCGGTAGCTTGTCTCGCCTTTGCCTCCATTCACATCAGAGGTCAGCTTCCAAACATTGGGAGGGCAACGTGTTCCACAGATATATAAACCTCACTTGCCTAGTTTCCAACAGAACTCACAACCTTTGAGGATGCCTGCCATAAATGTGGGCGAAGCATCAGGAAGGAATGCTTCTGGAACATGGCCAGATTTGTTTGTTTATTGATTTAAAACATTGATATTCTGCCCTTCTCACCTCGAAGGGGACTCAGGGCAGAGCACAGCATATACACGGCAAACATTCAATGCCGGGACACAAATCCATATACAATACATAAACACTAAAAAAAATATCAAGATATTAAAATACACCATTCAAAAATGTCACAGTCATCCACATCAAATCTAATATTTTGGCCTGGTCATCTTTCCTATTGCCGCTTCATTGCCCTGTCCCAAAAGCTTGGTCCCACAGCCAAGTTTTGACCATCCTTCAAAAATACAGGAGAGAGGGAACCGACCTGATCTCACCAGGAAGGGAGTTCCATAGCCGGGGAGCAATCACCGAGAAGGTCTTGTCTCTTGTCCCCACCAATCGTGCCTGTGACAATGGCGGGATGGAAAGCAGGGCCTCCCCGGAGGATCTTAATCTCCGTGATGGTTCATAGGGGGAGATGCATTCGGACAGGAAATTTCCAGATAGACTGGAAAACTCACAGCAACCCATTGGCAGGGCATTTATGGACTTGGTGCTGTTGGGGTGGTTTGCACAGAGATGGTGGGATTTTCCAAGAACAATGGGCTCCCCTACGCAGCCATCCGTTGCCATGTGCCTAAGAAAGGAGCACCTTATGCTGATGTCAACACCTGATGTTGTTGTTCATTTGTTCAGTCGTCTCCGACTCTTCGTGACTTCATGGACCAGTCCACACCAGAGCTCCCTGTCGGCCGTCACCAACCCCAGCTCCTTCAAGGTCAGTCCAGTCACTTCAAGGATGCCATCCATCCATCTTGTCCTTGGTCGGCCCCTCTTCCTTTTTCCTTCCACTTTCCCCAGCATCATTCCCTTCTCTGGGCTTTGCTGTCTCCTCATGATGTGGCCAAAGGACTTCAACTTTGTCTCTAGTCTCCTTCCCTCCAGTGAGCTTTAGTCGGGCTTTATTTCCTGGAGGATGGACTGGTTGGATCTTCTCGCAGTCCAAGGCACTCTCAGCACTTTCCTCCAACACCACAGCTCAAAAGCATCAATCTTCCTTCGCTCAGCCTTCCCTAAGGTCCAGCTCTCACATCCGTAGGTTACTACAACACCTGATGTCCCGCCATTAATCTGGACCCCATTCACCTCCTGATAACCTCAGCTGAGATGTTTATCTATCCCAAACTCACTTTGGAACAAAACCCAGCAAAGCAGAATGAGGCAGCCCTCTTTGTGGGAAGCTCCACAACAACTCCAAGGTCTGAGCGAGACACCGGCACCAGCATCAAGTTGGACCTTTGCTGTGAACCACAGTGACAAAAGAAGATGGCACTGTAAGCAGAGAGAAGCCAGAGAGTGTGTCATTTCCAGTGCCATTTCTCAGGGAAGGAAATGGTGCAGCCCCTGGAACTGATGCAACAGGAGCTCAAGCTCCCATTCACTGGCAGTAAACTAAAGCAAGAGGGACTTCAGGACCATCTCACGTGGGAAGCACTTGAAACACGTCATCATTTGGGATAAAAGCATGATTTTAAAATTAGTCAAGCAAACCAATAAAATACACATTTATTTGAAAGTGGATCCCCAATTGCCATTTTGATCTTGCAAACCGAAACATGGAAGCAATGACTTGCCAGGGGAATCTTGGATGCTGTGCAGAAGGCAATGGACCTCTTCAGAACAGAATAACTTTATCGTACAAGGAGATTAAATGCCACCCCCAATCAGATTATCTATGTACAAATTACAAAGCAAAACACCCATCCTTCCACTTTCTAATCACTACTGCACAGCCCCTAATGCCACATCAGTGTCAAACCGCAGAGTTCAATATAGTCACAGCAATAGGATAAAAGCTATCCCTGAACCTACTTGCCTTTGTTTTTATCATCCTATATCGTCTGCCAGATGGTAACAATTCAAAACAAGAACATCCAAGGTGAAATGGATCCTTAAGAATATTCTTGAAACTTAATCCAGACAAGACAGAGGTCCTCCTGGTCAGTCGAAAGGCCGAACAGGACATAGGGTTACAGCCTGTGCTTGATGGGGTTCCACTCCCCCTGAAGACGCAGGTTGAGTTTGGGGGTGATCCTGGACTCATTGCTGAGCCTGGAACCCCAGGTCTCAGCGGTGGCTGGGAGAGCTTTGGCACAGTTAAAACTTGTGCGCCAGCTGCGCCCGTACCTTGGGAAGTCAGACTTGGCCATAGTGGTCCACACTCTGGTTACATCCCGTATAGACTACTGCAATGTTCTCTATGTGGGACTGCTTATGAAGACTGCCCAGAAGCTGCAATTAGTTCAACGCTCAGCAGCCAGGTTACTAATATGGGTACAGGAAGCGTACAACTCCTTTGTTGCGCCAGCTCCACTGGCTGCCAATTAGCTTCCGAGCACAATTCAAAGTGCGGGTTTTAACCTACAAAACCCTATACGGTTCCGGCCCAGTTTACCTATCCGAATGTATTCTCCCCTATGAACCATCAAGAGTGTTAAGATCATCTGGAGAGGCCCTGCTCTCGGTCCCACCACCTTCGCAGGCGCATCTGGTGGGGCCTTTTCTGTGGTGGCCCCTCAGCTATGGAATTCCCTCCCAAATGAAATTAGATCTGCCCCCTCCCTCCTGACCTTTAGGAAGCTAGTGAAAACCTGGTTGTGGAACAAAGCTTTTGCAGAATTATGTCTGAGACCGGCAATCGACTAATGGTACTGATCACAATATATGGACTGAATATACAGACCGAGTTGGACACGATTTTATCCTGGCGAACAGTTTTTATGTAATTTATCTCATATGTAATTGGTAATTTAATGTTGCGTATTATGTTTTAGATTTTTAGTGTTAGCACTGAATCTTTGCTATCAGCTGGTCTGAGTCCCAAGATCGGGATATAAAAGTTTTAAATAATAATAATAAATATAAATATTCTGGGTTTCCTCAAAGCAGTGGGAATTATACAGTTCTTCCTAAGAGGGGAGAAAGAGGGCAACCAATGATTTTCAAGGCAGGAGTGGTAAGTAACCTTCTGGAGCGTGAAATGTGAAGGCAGGAAGGACCAGAAAGGGTGTTACGGCTCCGTAGGAAGTGCACCACAAATTGCAGCATGCTCTCCCTGGCTCAGGGCAAAGCTCAATCTGGCAAAAGAGCCAAGCGTAAGGGGAAAATCTTGGCAACACAGGTGGAAATGTCACATCAAGGGACAAGGACGTCTCCAACCCTTTCCATCCTCAGGAGAGAAGCATTCAGCTTTCGGGAGAAACCCAAGAGGAGCCCCAATGACGGCAGGCGAGAAGCCAGGAGGTGTTTACATTCACTGCGATTCCCAAGTCGAAGTGAGGCCACAGCCACGGACAAAATGGGCCATTCCTGGTGGCAATGTCAACAAATGAAGGTTAGGACAGCGCTGCCAGACAAGCCCCCGATTATGCCAGACGCTGGCCCCAAAGAAAGCTGTTTCGGACGGATGCACACAATTAAGGCCAGCCATGTTTAGAACCAGTGACTCATGGCCACAGCCAAGTCCCCAAGGCATGCAGCCACACAAAGGCACACAAATACAAAACATGAAATCCTCCCTGCTGCCCGCTTCCACCTTTAAGAGGACGGTCGTCTCTCAGACCCTCGGCCTCTCTTCCATTCACCAACATGGAAGCATCTCCGTTTCTCCTCTGGAGCCACTTCCTTAGGGCATCGGTCATTCCAAACCTTTCTCCCCAAAGGAAAGATACAAGGATTTCCTTTAACATCATTTCTGTTGAGTTTAGCATTGGAGGTCTTGAATAGAAATACAAGGCCGAATGAGAAAATTGGGGGAATAAGGATTACTTCTTGGGAGGAGAGCAATGTCCAGTCTCGATAAAATAGTGAAGAGTAGAGACATCAGACTTGCAACAAAGATCCGCCTAGTCAAGGCCATGGTATTCCCTGTAGTCACCTACGGATGTGAGAGCTGGACCTTAGGGAAGGCGGAGCGAAGGAAGAGAGATGCTTTTGAGCTGTGTTGTTGGAGGAAAGTGCTGAGAGTGCCTTGGACTGCGAGAAGATCCAACCAGTCCATCCTCCAGGAAATAAAGCCCGACTGCTCATTGGAGGGAAGGAGACGAGAGGGAAAGTGGAAGTCCTTTGGCCACATCATGAGGAGACAGCAAAGCCTAGAGAAGGGAATGATGCTGGGGGAAGTGGAAGGCAAAAGGAAGAGGGGCCGACCAAGGGCAAGGTGGATGGATGGCATCCTTGAAGTAACTGGACTGACCTTGAGGGAGCTGGGGGTGGTAACGGCCGACAGGGAGCTCTGGCGTGGGCTGGTCCATGAGGTCACGAGGAGTCAGAGACGACTGAACGAATGAACAACAACAAGGATTTTTAAAAGGATCCTATAGATTAAGGGTCTTTGTCACTGACCGGGTGGTTATCGGAATCGCTGCCTTAAAAGATGAATGGGAACATGGAAAGCGTTCAGAGGATTCGAGATTAACAATCAAAAGCTCAGCAATATTGGTTAAAAGTATGAGATAAGTGCTGGGAGACAACAAGGTTTAGAAAGGAGGGAAAAGGGGAAATATTTGGGTGTTTCAAGACAATTGTGTGAAGACATGCAACGGAAGAGAGGAAGGTACGCAGAAATGGACAAGAATTGAAAAAAACCTTTGCTTTGGCTAATTTCAGGGATAAAAATTAATGCACGACATAGAATTGCCTTTTCAAACAATGGCAGAAGGATATATCTACCTTTCCCTGGCAAAAGAAAAGTTAAAATACAGGAGGATGTGAAGCCAAAAAAGGTTTCTATAAATGCAAAAAGAAATAGTTGGGAGTCACTTTAAAATACATTTGTATTGTACATCGGAGTATGTTTGGCCTTTTCATGTAATGCTTTGTTGTGTACATGCTTGCTTTGTTAGTTATTATTTAGTTAATGCATTATTCTGCTAGTTATTATGTATTTAGTTAGGAATTTGAAGTCGGTCAGCTGCTTGTGATGAGCTTGTTGTTTCTAAGAATTTGGTACAACTTTCTATGTAGCCTTCTATTGTTTACGTGTTTGATTTGGCAGTTACCATTTTGCTCATTAGTTACCATCCTCTTAGATATTATGGATTTAGTTGGGTCAGTGGTTCTCAACCTTGCTAATGCCGTGACCCCTTAATGCAGTTCCTTATGTTGTGGTGACCCCCAACCATAATATTGTTTTCATTGCTACTTGATACCTGTCATTTTACTACTTTTATAAATCGTAATGTAAATATCCGATATGCAGGATGGATTCACTGGACTAAATCGAGCACAAATACCTAATATGCCCAATTGTGAATGCTAGTGGGGTTGGGGGGGGGGGAGGAATGTTTTTGTAATTTGGGAGTTGTAGTTGCTGGGATTTATAGTTCACTTATAATCAAAGAGCATTCTGAACTCCACCAGCAATGGATTTAAATCAAACTTGGCACACAGAACTCCCATGACGATTAGAAAACACTGGAAGGGTTTTGTGGGCATTGACCTTGAGTTTGGGAGTTGTAGTTCACTTATATCCAGAGGAGTGCTGTGGATTAATGCAATGATGGATCTGGACCAAACTTGGCACGAATACTAATTATGCCCAAATGTGAACACTGGTGGAGTCTGGGAAAAATAGACCTTGACATTTGGGAGTTGTAGTTATTGGGATTTATAGTTCACCTAGAATCAAAGAGCATTCTGTCCTCGACCAACAATAGAATTGGGTGAAACTTCCCACACAGAATCCCAATGACCAACAGAAAATACTATGTTTTCTGATGGTCTTTGGCGACCCCTTTGACACCCCCTCACAATCCCCTCAGGGGTCCCGACCCCCAGGTTGAGAAACACTGAGTTAGGTGTTAATAATCTGCTGGGGGGGGGGGGGTTTGCTATGAGCTGGTTGTTCAAAGGTATTTAGTGAGATTTTAATACATGTAGCCCTTGATTTAAAATGTTTCAGAAAAGTTTTATTCATAATTGACTAAGAGCCAGATCAGATCTTTGCCCTTTTCCAATTAAATGCCTCCATGTTGGTTCCCGTTCTCTCCTTTTTTGGGCAAGATTAATCCCAAGCGCTTCCAGCTGTCTTCTTCTGCAAGTCCAGGAAGGTTGGCCCTGGTCAAGTACTTGGGTGGGAGGCCACCAATGAGGCCACGTTTTGGAGAAAGGAAGTGACTTTGCCTTTGGAATCCTTGCCGAAGCAAACCCTATGAAATTCAGTAATGCACCCTATCTCACAGCACCCAAGATCCAGGAGAGCACAGCGCACCATTGCCTGAAGCATTGATACCCCAAGTTTTGGGGAGGCAGGCTTGAGTTTATCAACCCACTTTTCAATCCTCTTGTCCCTCAAAGACAGAATACACAACTCATTCAACAGAACTAAGCTGATGTACTAAATAATATTTCATATAAGTTTGTTTGTTTTGCAATGAGTGGTTATTCGGAGCCCAGAGAGCATAGTTAATAGCCCAATGTATTTAATGCATCCTTCTAAAGAGCACCCAGGGAATCCCAGAGTGAATCCGCTTGGCAGCGGCGCTCTCCTCCCAGCCAAGATCCCAAATGGTTCAGGATTCTCTGAGAAACCACAAGGCTCGGGAGTGCGGCTACAGCAGGTGCCTTCCCAATAGCGTCAAAGGCATAATTCACCAGGCTCGAGATGGCAAGCTGGAAGGGTGAGGAGCAAGAGGAAGAGCCAACCGCCGAGCTGCCAGGGCGCAATACTTTTGCTTGATAAGCAAACAGCTGGGCAGAGAGAGGGTTACAGGTCTGATGCCAACTGGGAGCCCAGATGAAACCAGCACTGCTTCCAAGACCTCACCTGGCAGCCATGCCCTCAACACGCCTTTCCCTGCCACAAGGACGCCATGCCAGGAGGACAATGCTGCCCATCTTTGCAGGTTTGTCATCTTACGAACTGCAGGGATGCATCAGTTAGCAAACATCAGGCCTGAGGACTCCTCTCCTACAAAACAGAAGACCATCTCTGACTCAAAGAGGGGGACCTGCGTGTGGTGGACGCTTTTAGACAGAGGCTGGATGGCCATCCATCAGGGGTACTTTGCTGTTGCTTTTCCTGCGTGGCAGGTTGGGGTTGGACCAGATGGCTCGGGCGGTCTCTTCCACCTGTATTATTCTATGATTCTATGACCCCAGATGTGTCTACGTTCCGGTCCAAGCTACCTATCCGACTGCATCTCTGCCTATGAACCCACCAGGACTTTGAGATCTTCCGGGGAAGCCCTGCTCTCGATCCCGCCTGCTTCTCAAGCACGGCTGGTGGGGACGAGGGATAGGACCTTCTCGGTGGTGGCTCCTCGGCTGTGGAACGCCCTTCCTACGGACATTAGACTAGCACCATCTCTAATGGTATTCCGCAAAAAAGTGAAGACCTGGCTGTTTGAGCAGGCGTTCAAATAATTAGTGCAATGATTGGTTAATGAATACTGGAATGGAACAATGGATGACGAATCTCGAACATGTTTTTGATGACGACAGTGAATGGGTATTGTAGTAACTGTTTATTAATTGTGTAATGTGTTAGGTTGTTAACTGTTTTTATACTGTAGCACTGAATTTTTGCTGTTCGTATTTGTTGTGAACCGCTGTGAGTCGCTTTCGGGCTGAGAACAGCGGTATATAAGTAAGGTAAATAAATAAATAAATACGTAAGTCTCCATGAAAGGAGGAGGTTGTTGCCCTACCAGATACCTTTGCAGAAGTTGCATCCTCGGGCAGGAAGCCACATTTGCCAGCGATGGGGATGGCAGCACCAAATATGAAGAGTCAGCAGGAAAAGAGTTTCACTTTTACGACTGATTTATTGGTAGAACGCAGGGTGAAGGGCTGGGAAAGCAGGAGGCAGTGGCCTTGTGGGAAGGGGTGCCCCCCAAGCAGCCCACGGGGGGGGGGGGGGACATGCTAGCCACTTTCTGTCTCCGCTGGCAAGAGGGTTGAAAGGGCCACGCAACATGCAGCCAAGCTTTCAGGTTTACGAGGCACACACTCTGTCAGGAAACATTGTGGGGGCTGCCCTCAGCATATGGCTCATGCTAAAGTCATCCTTGCGCATTGAGTCTCCAGAAGGAAGTGGTGAGAAAGCCAAGAATTAACCACAGAGGTGCATTGGCACCAGAGAGAGCAGCCCAACCAAGGCAGGCAAGCCTCTCTCCAAGAGAGCCCTCCATCCCTCTCCCCAGAAGCCACAAGGAATCCACCAGAAGAACCACGTCCTCCTCCACCAACAAAAATCCAGCTTACGATTCCCACAGGCCACATACAGGTATCGTGACCAGTTGCCACCATGGAGTTAACACACAGGCACACGTGTGGAAAGCGCACACTCTGCACACACACAAATGCCGTCTCAAACACAAGGACATATACATAGATAGCTCTATTTTGACAACACCGGGATGCTCCTTGTAGCCTCTGCCCTCTCTCCCTCCAAGTACTTATTTATGTATTTACTAGCCATTCCCTGCCACGGATTGCTGTGGCCCACTCTGGTGGTCATGGGGGTTCTATGTGCAATGTTTGGCCCAATTCGTTGGTGGGGTTCAGAATGCTCTCTGACTGTAGGTGAACTACAAATCCCAGCAACTACAACTCCCAAATGTCAAGGTTCTATTTTCCCCAAACTCCACCAGTGTTCACATTTGGGCATACTGAGTATTCATGGCAAGTTTGGTCCAGATCCATCCTTGTTTGAGTCCACAGTGCTCTCTGGATGTAGGTGAACTACAACTCCAAAACCAAAAGACACTGCCCACCAAACCCTTCCAGTATTTTCTGTTGGTCATGAGAGAACTGTGTGCCAAGTTTGGTGCAATTCCATCATTGGTGGGGTTCAGAATGCTCTTTGATTGTATGTGAACTATAAATCCCAGCAACTACAACTCCCAAATGACAAGATCAATTTTTTTGAGTGAAGGACATACATTGGGTTGTTAGGCGTCTTGTGTCCAAATTTGGTGTCAATTCGTTCAGTGGTTTTTGAGTTCTGTTAATCCCACAAACGAACATTACATTTTTATTTATATAGATTTAAGGCATTTACTGATGACCTCTCAAGCAATCAGGGCCTCTGGGGTGAGACACAAAGGAATGAACGGCCCCAAAACACAACCCTCACTCACACCAATGTTGTGTCTTCATGACCCCCCCCCCCCCCCAAGACACCCAGCTGGTTCAACTATGCCATGAATTCTACTCTCAGTAATAGGGCAATCCAATATATCCATACGTCTCAGGCCAGAAGAGAGAGGGGACCTTAAAGGACAGGCGATGAGGTGGAAGGACACCTGGAAGAGAAAGGCAGGCAAGCATCAATGGTCGTGCAGATGCCCCATTTCCTCGCCCAAGGAAGCTACAGGACATCGATGGTAAGCCCCATATTGTCAGAGAGAGGGATCAGGACGGCACTCTGTCTAAAATGAGACGAGGGAGCCGACGTCTCCGCTCGCAAGCCTCTTCTGAAAAGAAAGGAGGTAGGCTAGCTCTAAGGAAACTCCAAATGGCAAGCAAGGGCCACCAGAAGAGGTCTCTTAGAAGAAGCAGGAAGTTTGCAGTCAACAAAACCAAGTTGGCCATGAAATCAGACCTTCCACAGGGAAGACGATTTGGGGCCAGGGGTCTGTAAAGAAGTGTTTCTCAACCTGGGGGTCGAGACCCCTGGTGGGGTCGCGAGGGGGTGTCGGAGGGGTCACCAAAGACCATCATAATACACAGTATTTTCTGTTGGTCATGGGAGTTCTGTGTGGGAAGTCTGGCCCAATTCTATTGTTGGTAGGGTTCAGAATGCTCTCTGATTGTAGGTGAACTATAAATCCCAGCAACTACAACTCCCAAATGTGAAGATCTATTTTCCCCAAACTCCAGCAGTGTTCACATTTGGGCATATTGAGTATTCGTGCCAAGTTTAGTCCAGATCTATCATTGTTTGAGTCCACAGTACTTTCTGGAGATAGGTGAACTACAACTCCCAAGCTCAAGGTCAATGCCCACCAAGCCCTTCTAGTGTTTTCTGCTGGTCATGGGAGTCCCGTGTGCCATGTTTGGTTCAATTCCATCTCTGGTGGAGTTCAGAATGCACTCTGATTGTAGGTGAACTATAAATCCCAGCAACTACAACTCCCAAGGTCCAGAGAATAAAAATACATCCTGCCTATGACGATTCGTAACAGTAGCAAAATTACAGTTATGAAGTAATAATTTTATGGTTGGGGTCATCATAACATGAGGAACTGTATTAAGGGGTTGCGGCCTTAGGAAGGTTGAATCATAGAATCATAGAATCAAAGAGTTGGAAGAGACCCCATGGGCCATCCAGTCCAACCCCTGCCAAGAAGCAGGAATATTGCATTCAAATCACCCCTGACAAATGGCCATCCAGCCTCTGCTTAAAAGCTTCCAAAGAAGGAGCCTCCACCACACTCCGAGGCAGAGAGTTCCACTGCTGAACGGCTCTCACAGTCAGGAAGTTCTTCCTCATGTTCAGGTGGAATCTCCTCTCTTGTAGTTTGAAGCCATTGTCCCCTTGTGTCCTAGTCTCCAGGGAAGCAGAAAACAAGCTTGCTCCCTCCTCCTCTCTGTGGCTTCCTCTCACATATTTATACATGGCTATCATATCTCCTCTCAGCCTTCTCTTCTGCAGAGTAAACATGCCCAGCTCCTTAAGCCGCTCTTCATAGGGCTTGTTCTCCAGACCTTTTATCATTTTAGTCGCCCTCCTCTGGACACATTCCAGCTTGTCAATATCTCTTGAGAACCAATGCTGTAAAGAGTCACCGTGTTCGCCAAAGGCCCAAGGCCGCCAACAACATTTCAGCGAGGTGGGGGGCTCTCTGCTTAGCTCATTCAGCCGCCATGGGGGCTCTTCAAAAGGACCTGGAAATGAAGAAGACCCACCAGCGCTTGCTTTTAGCCTCCACCGTCCTGATTGCGTCTTCCTTTTATGAGAGCCGGTAGCCCCAGGGGCTTGGGCATGTCTCATAATTGATTTCTGCAAGCCCCTCTGGGAGCCTTTGCAGAGAATAGAAAAGTATTGTCGAAGGCTTTCATGGCTGGAATCGCTAGGTTCTTGTGGGTTTTTTCGGGCTATAGGGCCAATGCCTCTAGAACAGTGGTTCTCAACGTTCCTAATGCCGCGACCCCTTAATACAGTTCCTCATGTTGTGGTGACCCCCAGCCATTAAATTATTTTCATTGCTACTTCATAACTGTCATTTTGCTACTGTTATGGATCGTTATGTAAATAATGTAAATATCTGATATGCAGGATGTATTCTTATTCACTGGACCAAATTTGGCACAAATACCCAATATGCCCTAATTTGAATACTGGTTGGGTTGGGAGGGGTGACTTTGTCATTTGGGAGTTGTAGTTGCTGGGATTTATAGTTCACCTACATTCAAAGAGCATTCTGAACGCTACCAATGATGGAATTGGACCAAACTTGGCACACAGAACTCCCATGACCAACGGAAAATACTGGAAGGGTTTGGTGGGCACTGACCTTGAGTTTGGGAGTTGTAGTTTGCTTATACCCGGAGTGCACTGTGGATTCAAACAATGATAGATCTGGATCAAACTTAGAATCATAGAATCAAAGAGTTGGAAGAGACCTCATGGGCCATCCAGTCCAACCCCCTGCCAAGAAGCAGGAATATTGCATTCAAATCTGGCATGAATATTCAATATGCCCAAATGTGAACACTGGTGAAGTTTCAGGAAAATAGACCTTGACATTTGGGAGTTGTAGTTGCTGGGATTTATAGTTCACCTACAACCAAAGAGCAATCAGAAGCCCACCAACGATAGAATTAGGCCAAACTTCCCACACAGACCAACAGAAATTACTGTCTGTGATGGTCTTTGCCGACCCCTCTGACACCCCCTTGCGACCCCTCCAGGGGTCCCGACCCCCAGGTTGAGAACCACTGCTCTAAAACATGGCCCTATAGCCCGAAAAAACCCACAAGAACCTAGAATAGAAAAGGAAAGAAACCTCTGCTGCCACCGCCAGAGCACCTGGCCTGTCAACTGCCATGAGTAAAGCCAAGGGCGGTCAATCTATGGACATTGTGCGCAGGCCCTCTCGCCACGGGGGCGTCTTCGCCTACAAGGTAAAGTTTAGGAAAGGCCCAGAGGAGCCTCCTGTCAACAAACGCTGCCCAGTCATTTCCCCCCAACGAAGCTGCTCTCCCCGTTTCAGCCCTGGCCGCTTGCTCAACGCTTCAGGCTCTCTCTCTGGCGGACTCGGTAAACAATCCCGCGTTTGTTCCAAGGCTTGTTTGCAGCCAGCCAGCCCTCTCTGAATCACTGCAGTGACCGCCTCCAGCAAAGACCACAGAAAAACACAGAAAGGCAGCGAGGAGGAGAGACCCTGCACAAACAGGCATCTGCTGATCATGCCCTCGGTTTGCAGGAGACAAAGGATGAGCTCAGAACCACAAAGGACCCTGGAAAAAAAGAGAAGGAAGGGTTGCAAGGGGCACAAGGAGGAACTCTGGGGCCTCCTCCATTCCTTCCCTTTGAGAAGACCTGAGCGGGCGGTTTGGCCTTCAGGAATTCACTTTGAACTGACTGACCAGCACAGGTCAGACTAAATATTCTCAGAATGCACACTTCCAGGGGCCTCGCTCGCAGGGAACAATTCTCCTGAGTCACCAGGTCCAAGAGGCTTTTCGGCTTCACATCTACCAGATTCCTGGATGTCGGCAGCCTCTAATTATTTTCTGAAACTAACAACCATCCTGAGCAAAGCAGACCAGGGAGGGAGAAAAACAGCTTCACTTGAATGCAGCTTTGGACTGCAAGACTTTGTGGTTGGCTGTCTAGAACAGGCATGGGCAAACATCCCTCCAGGTGTTTTGGACTTCAACTCACACAATTCCTAACAGCCTTCCAGCTGTTGTGGGAGTTGGAGTCCAAAATACCTGGAGAGATGGCCCATGCCTGGTCTAGAACCATTTCAAACCAGTTGCTGTCAAGGTAGATCTTCTGGGCATAGGTTCTTCTCTTCCCATCCCAACAGCCACAACTCAAGAACCTTATTTCCAGTCCTCTGCCTTTCGGCTTCACGTCTACCACATTCCTGGATGTCGGCAGCCTCTAATTATTTTCTGAAACTAACAACCATCGTGAGCAAAGCAGACCAGGGAGGGAGTAAAACAGCTTCACTTAAATGCAGCAAGACATTGTGGTTGGCTGTCTAGAACAGGCATGGGCAAACTTTGGCCATCCCTCCAGGGGTTTTGGACTTCAACTCACACAATTCCAGCTGTTGTGGGACCTGAAGTCCAAAATACCTGGAGGGATGGCCCATGCCTGGTCTAGAACCATTTCAAACCAGTTGCTGTCAAGGCAGCTCTTCTGGGCACAAGTTCTTCTGTTCCCATCCCAACAGCCACAACTCAAGAACCTTATTTCCAGTCCTGTTCCTTCAGAATCAGCCGCCCTGAACGTCTTAATGCAAAATAACTGGAAACACACATGGGCCAAAAAATGGAGCAGCAGATTGTTCCACTTCCTGGCCTTCCTCAGTTGACTCCTGCAAGCTTTCCATGGGGCTCAAGTGGATCTCTGTGCAGCTGAGCAGTAGCACTTGGCGCAGTGTGTTCTGCCTGAGGCAGCGCCTGTCCTGTGGCTTCTGACGGCCTCCTCACCACGGGATGTTTTGGCCCATGCTTCACAGGCACGCAAACTTTCCTCACAAACAGAGGAGGGAGTGGACCCGGCTGCTCACGGTGGGGCCATCCTGCAGGCGCTGCTTTCAGGCTCCACTCAGGCTTCTGCAGAGAACGCTGCATTGCTACCCAGTGACAGCAGAAAATGCGGTGGAGGGAGGCATGGGGAAAGGAAGGGAGAGTGTGCCAGAGAACAGAAGCAGCCAGCAGCCTCCTCACCTGACAGCCTTCAACAATAGGAGAATTCCTCGTGACGCACATGCGGGTTAGTCAGACCCACTGCCAAGCTGCATTCGGCAACCGATTAGCAACAAGAGACTGCACCCGCTCCTGCTCTACATATTCCTGGAGGCTCCTCTGCCCAGCCATCTCCAAGAGCCTTCTAGGGCATGTGGAAAGACACCCAGGAACTATTGATTGCGCGAGGCCACCGCTCTCGATTATCTGGAGAGTGGGACACATGGCAGGTGCCCTGATCTCATTTCCCTTGATACTAACCATAGAGGCATATCTTGATGCCTTCCGACTCCAGCGTTCTGGCAGTCTTGGGCTAGAATTGGCTTGTCCATTTCTCGCCGACCACAAATGGACATCAGCAACCAAGTGTCCCTTCCCAGATACAGAAAGTCAACGGAGCAAAGGGCTGAAGGCCCCTTCCTGCCACCGGCCAGGTGTCACGTCAGGGAAAGAGGGGAGCAGAAGTCCCTAAGGTCACTAGCAGCTCAGAGGAAATGCTTTTCCACCCCATGCCTCAAAAGTGTTCCTCTCCTCTTTATCACAATGACATTTGATCACTTTCTTGGACAGAAGAATCCCCAAATGTGAGCTGCAGCAAAGGGAAGAGAAATGCCCCACTGCATTATCCAAGTTGGCCACCGAAGCAGCCAATAGACTGGTATGCACTAGATCTCCCACAGAAAGGAGACAATGACATCCAAGCGTCCAACACAAATGGCAACATTCAGGACCCCGACTTAACGAGGCTGGCTTTTGAAAAGTGGCGTTTAGATACTGTTCTGCCCTGCATTTACTCCCCATTCTGCCTTGCCTTGGTGTGCTGAGAGATTGTACACAAAAATATTTGCAAGACAAACCCTCATCCCCTTCTTCCTCTTTTTCTCAGAGGCATTCCAGTCCTTCCCACTTGATGCAAAGCTCCATCGCCACAAAGGTTCAAAGGTGTGTTGTTCCACCAATGGTTCAAAAATTGGGAAGGAAAGAGCTTGGGGAAAATTTACTATTTAAAGGTGTGTTGCTCCAAAAGAAAGAAAGAGTACAAGACAAGGACCATTCCAAGGGGAAGGCTCCAAACCTCTAAAAGTTGCACCACAAGAAGCAGAGCTCTGGCCACCTTTGCAGGCATGCTTTGCTTGGGGAAAATTTACTATTTAAAGGTGTGTTGCTCCAAAAGAAAGAAAGAGTACAAAACAAGGACCATTCCAAGAGGAAGGCTCCAAACCTCTAAAAGTTGCACCACAAGAAGCAGAGCTCTGGGCTACCTTCACAGGAACTCTTTGGGTGTTTTGGGGGATCTCAGACACAGATTAGAATCTGACAATTGAGACACCTTCCCCCAGGGCCATCCAGCCCAATGACACAATCCAAGCCTTCTCAACAGAGAGCCAGCTTGTTGGATGATGCAATTGGACCACGATTTTAGTTAGGAGATGTATTGGATTGTGATTTCGTGTAATATTGTGTATTATGTTTTTTATGGTTTTAATTGTATACTGTGCACTGTATATTTTGTTGTAAACCGTGTTGAGTCGCCAATTAGGCTGAGAAACGGCGGTATACAAGGACAGTAAATAAATAAATAAATAAATAATAAACCTCCAGAGAAGGAGGCTCCCACAGACACAATCCCACTCTTGTAACAGCTCTGAGAGTCAGGAGGTTCTTTCTGAGGTTAAGATGGAAAACTCTTTTCCTGCCATTTGAATTTGTGGTTCTGTTGCCTCCTTTCAAAGGTGAAACATGCCTCAAACTCCTCTTTTCCAAACTAAACCTCTCCCATTCCTTCAGCTGCTTCTCGGAGGGATTCATAGTTTCCAGACATTCAACCAAAGGCCAGGCTGCTGAAGGTGAAACCAGGACAACAACGTTTTTGTCATGTTGAGAGAAAAATAGCTGGGATTGATTTCTATACAATGAGCCAAGCAGACCTGTAAAGTTGGACCAAACAGAAATAGAGGGATATAATAATAATAATAATAATAATAATAATAATAATAATCTTTATTTGTACCCCACTACCATCTCCCCATGGGACTCGGTGCGGCTTACATGAGGCCGAACCCACAATACATCAATACAAGCAATAACAGCAGCAATAAAAACAATTAAAATAAAGCTCATAAACAAAAAAGCAATAAACAATAATAATAATAATAACAACAAAAATTATTATTATTATTATTATTATTATTATTATTATCTGAAATAGATCCAGGATTGGTCCCAGGTAAAGACCAAACCTGGGATCTATTTCAGATGATGATGATGATAATAATAATAATATTTCTCTATTTCTGTTTGGTCCAACTTTGCAGTCCTTTGGGAGAAATTCTCTACTATTGAATAATGAGAGTTCTACTTTGACACGGTATTCTCTTTCTCTTACCAAAGAGTGCAAACTGCTACTTCCAGGATTCCCTCGCAATGCGCCACAGCTGCTAAAACCCCACCAAAGATGCATTAACTGTACTGTGTAGAATGGCACCATAAATGTGCCACCAAACAACAACTCCCGGGATCCCACAGCACTGGGCCAAATTGCCTTCATTCAACTACAGGTCCCAGGGGTGCAGAGCACTGAGCCGCTTTGTGTCTCTTTTTGCAAAGCAAGGCATACATAGGAAATAATAATAATAATAATAATAATAATAATAATGGTAATGAAAGAGGTGCCAAGAATGGGTGAATGTAACAGTGTGTAAACAAGAAAAAATATAATGGTAATCAAAATGATGCAAAGAATGCAACCATCTGTAGATAACTAACAATAATAATAATAATATAAATAATGAGGGCAATCAAAGTGGTGACTGCATGTAAATAAGTAATAATGATAATAATAATAATAATAATATAAATAATAATTTGGAAACCATAAACATTGACAAAATCACAATCTGTCAACTTCAAAAGGCCACGTCAAAAGGATCTGTGCACATTCCAAAATACATCACACAGTCTTAGACACTTGGGAAGTGTTCGACTTGTGATTTTGTGATACAAAATCCAGCATATAGATCTCATTTGCTGTGACATAGTGTGCTTTGTGTCAGTAAAATAAATAATAATGAGAGCATTCAAAGCTGTGTCAAGAATGCATGAATGCGTGACCGTATGTAGTTAACTAATAACAGTAATAATAGTAATAATAATAATGCATGGGTACAACTGTATGTAGATATCAAATAATAATAAGGGTAATGAAAGTGGTGCCAAAATGCATGAATGTGACTGTATGTAGATAACAATATAATAATAAGAATAATATAAATAATGATGGCAATCAAAACAGTGCCAAAAAGGTATGAATGTGAGCATATTTAAATAAGAAATAATAGTATTAGTAATAATAGCAATCAAAGAAGTGCCAAGAATTGCATGAATGCATCAGTAGATAACAAACAACAGCAACAAAAATAACAACAATAATAATAATAATAATGGCAATCAAATCTGAGTCAAGAACGCATGAATATGATTGGATATAAATGATCATAGTAATAACAGCAATAGCAAAGTGGTGCCAAGAGTGTATGAATGTGACCATATGTAAATAAGAAATACGTAATAATAACGCAGGAATGTGACTGTACGTAAACAAGAAATAACAGTAGTAATAATAATAGCAATAGCAAAGTGGTGCCAAGAATGTATGAATGGGACTGTATGTAGATAAGAAATAACAGTAGTAATAACAGCACAGTGTGATTGTATGTAAGTAAGAAATAATTGTAGTAATCATTGCAAAAAGTGCCTCAATGCTAATCAAGGTGGCCAGTGGCAACATTCCCACTTGCCTCCAGCAGACAAGAGTTCTTTCTTTCTTGGGACATCATTCCACAGGGTATATATAAGCCCCACTTGCCTGGTTTCCAACATTTTCTCCTGATGTTTCACCCACTTCTCTGGCAGGCATCCTCAGAGGTTGTGAGGTCTGTTGGAAACTCCATTATATATAAACCTCACTTGCCTAGTTTCCAAGAGACCTCACAACCTCTGAGATGTGGGTGAAACGTCAGGAGAGAATGCTTCTGGAACATATTGGCCAGGCAGCCCAGAAAACTCAGAGCAACTCAAGAATAATAATCTATATAAATAAAAATGTAATGAACTCAAAAACCACTGGATGAATTGACACCAAATATGGCCACAAGACACTTACTAACCCAAGGAGTGACCATCACTAAAAAAAAAATGATTTGCCATTTTGGACTTGTAGTTGCTGGGATTCACAGTTCACCTACAATCAAAGAGCATTCTTTGGAAGCTTTTAAGCAGAGGCTGGATGGCCATCTGTCAGGGGTGATTTGAATGCAATATTCCTGCTTATTGGCAGAATGGGGTTGGACTGGATGATGGCCCAGGAGGTCTCTTCCATCTCTAGGATTCTATGAATGCTTCTGGAACGTGGCCAGACAGCCCAGAAAACTCAGAGCAACCCAAGAGTAATAATAATAATAATAATAATAATAATAATAACAATAACAAAATGCGAGCTATGTAAATAAGAAAGAATAATAGTAAAATATTACTGTAAGCAAGCAAGAATAGTAGTAATAATAACTATGACAAGGAAGGCAGTGCCAAGAGAGCCTAAGAACTGATAACAACAACAGAATAGCAATAATAGTAAAATAATAGTAAAATGTGACAGTAAGCAAATAAGAATAGTAGTAATAATAACGGTGCCAAGAGGGCCTGAGAACAGACAACAACAACAAGAAGAAGAAGGAGGAGGAGGAGGGCAATGTAAGCTCTGACAAGAACAACAACAACAACAACAATTGTGTTTGTGTGGGGGGGGAGTGGTTGTGTTGAGGAGAGAGTGTGTGCCTGACCTTGGCGCGGGTGAGGAGGTGTGTGGCCAGCTTGACGACGGCGAAGTTCCCCTTCCCGATGGTGCGCTCCACCTCGTAGTGCCCGATGCGGGCCGGGCCCGGCGGGGGAGCGGGGGGCGCCCGGGGCGGAGGAGCTGGGGGCGCTGGGGGTGGCGGCGGCGGAGGGTGCGCCGGGGGAGGCGGGGGCGGCGGGCACAGGCGCGGGGCCGGCGCCGGAGAGGGAGACCCCGCCGAGGAGGAGCACGACGGCGAGGAGGAGGCCGCGCACGACGCGCCCCCGCCGCCACCTCCTCCTCCTCCGGCCGCCGCTGCTGCTGCCGTGGCCGCCATCTTGTCCTCCCTCCCTCCTCCTCCTCCTCCTCCTCCTCCTTTCCTCCTTCCCGGCGCTGAGTGAGTGAGCTCATCCGCACGGGGGCGGGACCGCAGCCATGGCAACCGCAGCCACGGGGGCGGAGCCAACTCCGGAAAGAGCTGATTGGCTGCCCTCCTCCGCCATCTTGCCCTCCCTCCCTTTCTCACTCCCTCACTCCGCCTCCTTTTCCCCCAGCGCTGCCGCCATGGCAACCGCAGCAAGAAGGGCGGAGCTACAGCCAAGAAAAAAAAGCCCAGTGACGTCACCGCCACCTGATTGGCTGCCCTCCGCAGCCATCTTGCCCTCCCTCCTCTTCCAAGCATTAAGCTCAAACGCACGGGGGCGTGGCCACAGCAAGGAGGGCGGGGCTACAGTCAATACAAAAAGAAGAGCAGGCCTCTGACGCCCTGTGACGTCACCGGAACCTGATTGGCTGCCCTCCGCCGCCATCTTGCCCTCCCTCTTTTTCTGGGCTCATCCGCACGGGGGCGGGGCCACATCCAAGAGGGCGGAGCTACAGTCAATAAATAAAGAGCAGGCCTTTGACATGCTGTGACGTCGAGCCACCTGATTGGCTGCCCTCCGCCGCCATCTTGCTCTCCCTCCTCTTCCAAGCACTAAGCTCACCCGCACGGGGGCGGGGCCATAGCAAGGAGGGCGGGGCTACAGTCGGAATGGCCACGCCTCTGATGCCGCTCCGCCTCCATCTTGCCCTCCCTCCTATTCCGGGCGCTTAGCTCAACCGCACGGGGGCGTGGCCACAGCAAGGAGGGCGGAGCTACAGTCAATAAAAAAAGAAGAGCAGGCCTCTGACGCCCTGTGACGTCACCGCCACCTGATTGGCTGCCCTCCGCCGCCATCTTGCTCTCCCTCCTCTTCCAAGCTCTAAGGCTAAGCTTATTCACACGGGGGCGGAGCCACAGCAAGGAGGGCGAGGCTAAAGTCGGAATGGCGACGCCTCTGACGCCGCTCCGCCGCCATCTTGCCCTCCCTCCTGTTCCGGGCGCTAAACTCAACCGCACGGGGGCGTGGCCACAGCAAAGAGGGCGGGGCTACAGCCAAAAGAAAAAAAAAAGCAGGCCTCTGACGCCCTGTGACGTCACCGCCACCTGATTGGCCGCCCTCCGCTTCCATCTTGCCCTTTCTCCTCTTCCAGACGCTAAACTCAACCGCACGGGGGCGGAGCCACAGCAAGGAGGGCGGGGCTACAGCCAAAGGGAAAAAAAAAGCAGGCCTCTGACACCCTGTGACGTCACCGCCACCTGATTGGCTGCCCTCCGCCGCCATCTTGCCCTCCCTCTTTTTCCGGGCTCATCCGCACGGGGGCGGAGCCACATCAAAAAGGGCGGGTCTACAGTCTGAATGGCCACGCCTCTGATGCCGACGCCGCCACCCCATTGGCTGCTCGCCCGACTCGGTGCGGGGACGGCGCGCGCGAAGGGACAAACCTCCTCAGTTCTCCCAGAAAACTGGGTTGTTGTAGTTTTTCGGGGGGTTATATGGCAATGTTCTAGAAGTATTCTCTCCTGACTTTCCGCCTGCATCTATAGCAAGCATCCCAGGAAATTTGGGTTTATATATCTGTGGAATGACCAGGGTGGGAGAAAGAACTCTTGTGTGAATGTTTCAGCTGGCCACCTTGATTAGCATATAATGGCCTGGCAGTGCCTGGAGCAATCTTTTGTTGAACTCCTCCGTCCTCCCACAAAACTGGGTTGTTGTAGGGTTTTTTTGGGCTATATGGCCATGTTCTAGAGGCATTCTTTCCTGACGTTTCGCCTGCATCTATGGCAACCTCAGAGGTTGTGAGGTCTCTTGGAAACTAGGAAATTTGGGTTTATATATCTGTGGAATGGCCCAGGTGGGACAAAGGACTCTTGTCTGCTGGAGCTAGGTGTGAATGTTTCAACTGACCACCTACATTAGCATTTGATGGCCTGACACTTTCAAGGTCTCGCTTCTTACTGCCTGGGGGAATCCTTTGTTGAGAGGTGATTCGCTATCCCCGATTGTATCTTGTCTGGAGTTCCTCTGTGTTCTTTATTTAGTTATAATTTCATACTCTTTTTAATACTGGTAGCCAAATTTTGTTCATTTTCATGGTTTCCTCCTTTCTGTTGAAATTGTCCACATGCTCCTTGTAGTCTGACCTGGTGGTTGTGAGAGTGGTCCAACATTTCTGTGTTCTCAAATAATCTGCTGTGTCCAGGTGGGTTCCTCAGGTGCTCTGCTATGGCTGACTTCTCTGATTGAAGGAGTCTGCCATGCCTTTCATGTTCCTTAATTCGTGTCTGGGCAATGCTGCTGCGTTTGGTGGTCCCTCTGGAGACCTCTTGTCCACCGCTGCATGGTACACGGTAGACTCCTGCAGAAGTGAGATGATCCCTCTTGTCCTTTGCTGAACAGAGCATTGGTTTGCTTTTCTTAGTGGGTCTGTAGATGGTTTGTATATTGTTGTAACGAATTAGGAGAGAGGAGGGACGATTTATTATTTATTACTCTTAATGGTGCCACCAATGTGTGATATGATGTATCATTGGGAGATATGGCACACTGGACGCAGAATTAATGGAGATGAGGCAGTCTTCAAACAAAAGAGAACAAGTTTATTTTGTACAAAGCGTGTGGTTACGAGTTGTTGAATGACTTCTGGAACTTTAAGTAACACTCTTTCAAATGATACAGCTTATAGCAACTGTTAGTGAAATGTAGCACTTTGCTGAGCAATGTTTCCTGAGGTGAATAGCTTTCTCATTTGATCTGTCCTTGATCAAACTACTGATCTCTAGTCTTCTCCCGACTAGCTTTCTTTAGCCTTCCCTGACTAAAGAAACTATCTAGGTTTCTCCCTCCCGCCTTCCTAGGCTGAAAAACCTACTGCTATTCCCTCTCACTGCTCTTCCACTAAACTACTATCTCTGTCGCCTGACTGAAACTACCTCCTAACTGGAACTGCTCACTCTGAGCTCCAAACCCTAACTCTGACTGTTCACTCCTCTGAACCTAAACTCTAACTCTGACTGAACTTAAACTGTCGTTTTTCAAACTCTCCTCTCTAAGCTCCTCCCACTTCTCTACAGCATCGTCTCCATGGTAACGCACTCCTCTCAGCTAGGCCGCTCCAGCATTAGTGCAACCAATCCAAACACAAATACAGTTAAAATCATACAATTTATATTCAACTTCTGTACAATTGTGTTTCCTCATCAGCTTCCCTATGCGGTCAGTGGTTCCCTTTATGTCTGGCAAGAACACTTTCCCTCTGGGTGGACCTCTGTCTTGACTCTCGTGGCTTCTTCTTGGTGGTCTTGCCGCTCTTCTGATGCCTGAGGTGGAGTCTCCCTTGGCCTGGAGAGCCCAGTTGAGGGGGTTCCGTTCATCTTGGAGGAGGTGGGCTCCGCAGATTCTTTTTGACTGGTCTGCCAAGGCTTTAATGGGGCTTCTTTTTTGACTTGGGTGATGGTTGGAGTTTTTGTGTAGATATCTATCTGTGTGTGTGGGTTTTCTGTAAACGGTGTGGTCCAATTGTTGATCTGGTTTGCGGATGACTAGGACATCTCGAAAACATCTGGAAAGCTCTGCAGTAGCACAAAAACAGAAATCTGGAGATGCATTGAACATTTATTTATGTATTTACTGTATTTAAATAATAATAATAATAATAATAATAATAATCAACTTTATTTCTACCCCACCACAATCTCCCCGATGGGGACTCGGATCGGCTTACATGGGGCCAAGCCTGGACAACATAATACAGCAATAAAATCAAAGCATATACAACAGACAGCAACAACATTATCAAAATGACATTAAAAATAAAATAATAATAATAAACATTCCAATAGACACAATCACGATAGAGATACCACCTTTCTCACCCCTGGGAGGACTCAAGGTGGTTTACAACATATTAATGGCAACAATTCAATGCCACATACAGTACACAAAGAAATCATAAGAACTAATTACTACATATAACTATGACCTTAGAATCAATTAAAACCATTAAACATAAGACATACATAAAATTTAAACATCACGGAATGCAAAATCTTGCGGCGGGAGGCTTCTCTGTTTCGGAAGAGAGGGACGGAACTCCTCAAATTGAACGCAACAGAAATCTATGACACAAAACAAGCTTTCCCTATTTACCTGGGAAATATTATATTTACCAACTCTACTTGGCTTCCAAGATCAGGTCGCTGCAGTTGGTCCTTCCCTTTGCTTTCCGGACCCAGAAGCAACAGCGGCCTCACCTGGTTGCAAGCAACCTGTGTTTGCTCCTTTGAGGCCCCGAAAAGCAAGGAGCTACCCACACAGCATCACCCATTTCAGTTGCACAATGCATGGCCTTCCCTGCTTCACTCTATGGCAGGAGTGCCCAGACTTTTTGCAAAGACTGGCACTTTAAGGCTGATATAATAACATATAGTATTACTATATTACTGATGTTGTGCTGTCCTAATAATATGTTGTATATACATATAATATTGATAATATTATAATGTAATACAATATAATACTAATAATAATACAATATAAGAATTATATATTTCATATTACATGTAAATTACTAATAATATTACAGTATAGTGGAATACTACACTATGGGAGTGTATGGTACTAATATTGTGCTATGCTAATAATATATTGCATTTACATATAACTTAGAAGCTGCTTTGGGTCGCCTTTGGGGTGAGAAGGGTGGCATATAAATGTCCTAAATGAATAAATATGGGGGCCAGGTTTGTGGAGGTGAAAATGTGTAGGGCCCGACCCATTCTTTCAACCATTGATATTAAATGCAAAGGAACTGTTTCATGAAACAAGAGGCATGGGGCTCAGAAAGAAATCCTGTGTAATGTAATCTCTTTCTGAGCCCCATGCCTCTTCATTCTGTTTCTGTCCATGCTAAAAGGAGATTCTACAGATGCGAATAAATCTATATAAATAAAAATGCAATGTTCGTTTGTGGGATTCACAGAACTCAAAAACCACTGGATGAATTGACACCAAATTTGGACACAAGACACTTAACACCCCAATGTATGTTCTTCACTCAAAAAATATGATTTTGTCATTTGGGAGTTGTAGTTGCTGGGATGTATAGTTCACCTACAATCAAAGAGCATTCTGAACCCCACCAACGATGGAATTGAACCAAACTTGGCAGATAGTTCTCCCATGACCAACAGAAAATACTGGAAGGGTTTGGTGGGCAGTGTCCTTTGGTTTTGGAGTTGTAGTTCACCTACATCCAGAGAGCACTGTGGACTCAAACAATGATGGATCTGGACCAAACTCTACACGAATACGCAATATGCCCAAATGTGAACACTGGTTTAGTTTAGGGAAAATAGAATCTTGACATTTGGGAGTTGTACTTGCTGGGATTTATAGTTCACCTACAATCAAAGAGCATTCCGAACCCCACCAACGATGGAATTGAACCAAACTTGGCACACAGCTCTCCCATGACCAATGGAAAATACTGGAAGGGTTTGGTGGGCAGTGTCCTTTGGTTTTGGAGTTGTAGTTCACCTACATCCAGAGATCACTGTGGACTCAAACAATGATGGATCTGGACCAAACTCTACACGAATACGCAATATGCCCAAATGTGAACACTGGTTTAGTTTAGGGAAAATAGAATCTTGACATTTGGGAGTTGTACTTGCTGGGATTTATAGTTCACCTACAATCACAGAGTATTCTGAACCCCACCAAATGATAGAATTGGGCCAAACCTCCCACACAGAACCTCCATGTGGGCCACAGCAACGCGTGGGGACAGGGGACAGCTAGTTAATAATAATAATAAACTTTATTATATCCTGCCACCATCTCCCCAGTGGGGACTCGGAGCAGCTTACATGCAGCCAAGCCCGGACAACATATTACAATAAGATAAAACCAGAGCATAAACAATTGACAACATCATCAAATTATATTAAGAAAAAATTATAAACACAGTCATAAAATAACATTCCAATAAGCACAATCACAATAACAATGGGCGGGCCACATGTACGGGATAAAAACGATTCAAAGACTTTAATGAGATAAAAATAGGAACAAGTTATCTGCAGGGAACTCAAAAAAAATTACATCATGTAACACAGTAAAATAAAATTACATCATGTCATTTCCTAATTGGTTCCATCATAAAAACATGGAAGAAGAGGGGCATCTTGCAGCACATTTTGCTCTAGTTTTCCAATTAATATCTCATAATCGAGTCTTAAACAATTCAACCTAAATTTGTGGCACAACCATGAAGTTCCTGGAAGTACAACTTTTACAGTAAGGACCGCACAATTAAACAGGGAAGCACGCTTTCAATCAGGAACAGAACAACAACAGAGAGGAAAAAACCAGGCACAGATTAACACCTCCCAGCAACAGATTTTCCCAGACTCAGGCAGGCCTTCAAATGCTAATGAAGGTGATCAGCTAAACATTCACACCTAACTGCAGCAGGGAAGAGCTCCTTGCCCCACCCCAGCCATTCCACAGATATATAAACCCATTTTTCCTACTCCCAACAGACCTTCTCAACCTCTGAGGATGCTTGCCATAGATGCAGGCGAAACGTCAGGAGAAATGCCTCTAGAACATGGCTCTATAGCCCGAAAAAAAACCCACAAGAACCTAGTGATTCCAGCCATGAAAGCCTTCGACAATACAAGGAACAGAACATTTTTCAAATTTTGTTACATAGCGTTATTGACCTGAGTCACCAAAAAAAAAGTCCAAGAAATTGCATTGAATGTTCCCAGAATTCAGGGGTTCGGTTGTACCCAACGCCTGTTTTGCTTATTGAGAAATGGCATTTGCTAATGACTCATTTCACTCCAGGGTTTCAAGGGTTCTGGAAGGAAGAGATTTCGCATTCGGTGCAGGTGGCAGGGAGGGAGGAAAAGGAGGGCAACAGCTGGGAACAAGGCACACAAACATGATCCGCTGAGCCAAACACCCTCTTCACCAGCGAAAGGAACCAAGGGGCCAGGCCTCGCTCTTTGCTAATGCTTGTGATGCCAATTAGGTGCCATTTGCCTGCATCTTCCTTTCTTTGCACAGAACTTTGTTGTTTGCGGTTGCCCAGGGAGACGGTGGAGTTAGCCTCTCGAGTGGTCCATGGTTGCCAACGGCAACACCGGTGCTTTGTCTCCCCTGAAAAGAAGAGGCAGGTTATGTTCTAGTGGTTGTTGGAAATTAAATCCCGAAAACATAAATGATAAGATGTGATTACAACATTAAAATAATCGCCATGGGCACGGCCAAATTCAAGGATTAAACATTTTAAAACACTGGGAGATAGGGCAATGTAAAATATCAGGGAGGGGCTCCGGGGGATGAGGATTTAATTGCACAACAAGAAAATAAAGTGCTTCTGAGGGCATTTTATGCAGAGTTTGGCCAGAGATTGTCATGTAATCAATCACTGAAGGCACATTGTATGAGGAGCTAGAGCTGATAGAAGGAGCTCATCTGCACTCTCCCCAAATTCGAACCTGCGACCTGTCAGTCTTCAGTCCTGCCGGCACAGGGGTTTAACCCAGTGCACCACCGGGGGCTCCTAACCACCCCCAGGGTCTCCTTCAGAGTCAATCCATTCACTTCAAGGATCCCATCCATCCATCTTGCCCTTGGTTGGCCCATCTTCCTTTTTCCTTCCATTTTCCCAAGCATCCTTGTCTTCTCCAGGCTTTGCTGTCTCCTCATGATGTGGCCAAAGGACTTCCACTTTGTGGAACTTCCACTTTGTGGAACAATCTTGAACCAGTCTCCTTCCCTCCAGTGAGCAGTCAGGCTTTCTTTCCTGGAGGATGGACTGGTTGGATCTTCTCGCAGTCCAAGGCACTCTCAGGACTTTCCTCCAACACCACAGCTCAAAAGCATCTCTCTCCCTTCGCTCAGCCTTCCCGAAGGTCCAGCTCTCACATCCGTAGATGTGACGACAGGGAAGACCATGGCTTTGACTAGGCAATGGATCTTTGTTGCCAGTCTGATGTCTCTACTCTTTACTATTTTATCGAGACTGGACATTGCTCTCCTCCCAAGAAGGAAGCGTCTTCTGATTTCCTGGCCACAGTCTGCACCTGCAGTAATCTTTGCGCCTAGAAATACAAAGTCTGTCGCGGCCTCCACATTTTCTCCCTCTATCTCCCAGTTATCAATCAGTCCAGTTGCCATAATCTTGGTTTTTTGATGTTTAACTGCAACCCAGCTTTTGTGCTTTCTTCTTCCATCTTGGTCATAAGGCTCCTCAGCTCCTCCTCGCTTTTGGCCATCAAAGTGGTGTCATCTATATATCTAAGATTGTTAATGTTCCTTCCAGCAATGTTAACTCCAGTCTTGCATTCGTCAAGCTCCGCACATCACATGATGTGTTCTGCATACAAGTTGAATAGGTTAGAGTATACAACCCTGCCGTACACCTTTCCCAATCTTGAACCAGTCTGTTGTTCCATGGTCTGTTCTTCGTGTTGCTGCTTGGTTGTTATACAGATTCCTCAGGAGACAGGCAAGGCAGATTGGTCTCCCCATCCATCCATATAATCCTAGAATCCTAGAGTGGGAAGAGACCTCCTGGGCCATCATCCAGTCCAACCCCATTCTGCCAAGAAGCAGGAATATTTATTTATTTATTTACAGTTCTTATATTCCGCCCTTCTCACCCCGCAGGGGACTCAGGGCGGATTACAGTCAACACATATATGGCAAACATTCAATGCCAGTTTGACAAATAACATTTAACAGACAAATACACCGAGGCTATTTAACTTTTTTCTGGCCGCCAGGGGAGCTGCTGCTGTTCATCGTCCATCAACGACACCAATGAAGTTCTTCCGCATTCCACATTCCCCGGAGTCTTTTTTCTTTATGGCCTCATAAATTAGTTAAATTTTGCATTCAAAGCACCCCTGACAGATGGCCATCCAGCCTCTGTTTCAAAGCTTCCAAAGAAGGAGCCTCCACCACACCAAGAACTTGCCACAATTGAAAGAGTGTGATTCTTCCAAAGGAAAGAGGCCTTCCCACCTCAGCCCCCATCTACACTGTCACATATTTATTCATTTATTTATTTACTTTGCTTATATACCGCTGTTCTCAGCCCAGGGGCGACTCACTTACAACATAGGAACAACAAAATTCAAGACATAGTATAAAAACAATTCTGGCCCCAGAGTGGCCGTTGGTGTTGGGGGAGGGGCGCTGATGTCACAGGGGACAAGATGGCAACGTCCTCCTGGCTCCTCTTCTTTATTCTGGCCCCAGAGTGGCCGTTGGTGTTGGGGAAATGAGTCCTTAGCAAATGCCATTTCTCAATAAACAAAACAGGCGTTGGGTACAACTGAACCCCTGAATTCTGGGAACATTTAATGCAATGATCTGCTTTGAGCTGCCCTATAATCCAGTGCAAGGCGGATAATCCGGGTTTTGTATGGCCTCGGGATCCTTGATCTCCCAAGGCCTAGTCCAGCCTTCAGGCCTCCCCAATAAATACATATGTTGTTCATTCGTTCAGTCGTCTCCGACTCTTCGTGACCTCATGGACCAGCCCATGCCAGAGCTCCCTGTCGGCCGTCACCACCCCCAGCTCCTTCAAGGTCAGTCCAGTCACTTCAAGGATGCCATCCATCCATCTTGCCCTTGGTCGGCCCCTCTTCCTTTTGCCTTCCACTTTCCCCAGCATCATTCCCTTCTCCAGGCTTTGCTGTCTCCTCATGATGTGGCATTCAAAGGACTTCCACTTTGTCTCTAGTATCTTTCCCTCCAGTGAGCAGTCGGGCTTTCTTTCCTGGAGGATGGACTGGTTGGATCTTCTCGCAGTCCAAGGCACTCTCAGCACTTTCCTCCAACACCACAGCTCAAAAGCATCTCTCTTCCTTCGCTCAGCCTTCCTGAAGGTCCAGCTCTCACCTCCGTAGGTTACTACAGGGAATACCATGGCTTTGACTACGCAATGGATCTTTGTTGCCAGTCTGATGTCTCTACTCTTCACTATTTTATCAAGACTGGACATTGCTCTCCTCCCAAGAAGGAAGCGTCTTCTGATTTCCTGGCCACAGTCTGCATCTGCACTCATCTTTGCGCCTAGAAATACAAACCCTGTCACGGCCTCCACGTTTTCTCCCTCTATTTCCCAGTTGTCAATCATTCTTGTTGCCATAATCTTGGTTTTTTTTATGTTTAGCTGCAACCCGGCTTTTGCGCTTTCTTCTTTCACCTTGATGAGAAGGCTCCTCAGCTCCTCCTCGCTTTCGGGCATCAGAGTGGTGTCATCTGCATATCTGAGGTTGTTGATGTTTCTTCCAGCCATTTCCTCCCCAGCTTTGCATTCATCAAGCCCTGCACATCCTCGCATGATGTGTTCTGCATACAAGTTGAAAAGGTTGGGTGAGAGGATGCAGCCTTGCCGTACGCCTTTCCAAATCTTGAACCCGTCTCCTGTTCCGTGGTCAGTTCTGACTGTGGCTCCTTGGTCCTTGGTCAGATTCCTCAGGAGAGAGGGGAGGGGGCTTGGGATGCCCATCCCACCCAGAACTTGCCACCATTTATGATGATCCACACAGTCAAAGGCTTTAGAAGAGTCAATGAAGCAGAAATAGATGTTTTTCTGAAACTCCCTGCCTTTCTCCATTCTCCAGCATCCGGATATTGGCAATCTGGTCTCTCATTCCTCTGCCTTTTCTGAACCCAGCTTGAACATCTGGCAACTCTCGCTCCATGTATTGTTGGAGTCTTCCTTATACATATACATATACATACACATATTATTATATATTATATTATATTAAATACATATACATATACATATTATTATATAATATTATATATATTATTATATGTATATTATATATATATGAACAACAACATATATTATAAATATATGTAAATATTATTATAGCGATTAATGCCTAAAGAAAAGACCAGCCAAGGAAACCCACCCACAGGAACGAAGTAGGCCGGCTATTGGAATCGTTACGTCATCACGTGGCGTCATGTCTCTCCTGGCGGTGACGTCACCCGCGCCTGCGCCTCAGCGGCCATTCCTTTCCAAGATGGCAGCGGGAGGATAGAGAAAACAGAGAGAGAGAGAAAGCGCGAGAAGAGGAAAGCGGTGGCTTTCTGCACCTTCCGACTCGCCGTAGGCGGAACAGGCGCGCCCCCTACAGGAAGAGGAAAGCTTCCCAGCTCCAGCCAAACGGAGGAGGGGGTGTGTGAGTGTCGGGCGGGGCGGGACTTCCGCCGAGGGCGCAGCGGATTGGCCGGCGCCGAGGGTGTGCTGCCGGAAATGGCTTTCTGCGCAGGCGCGCTGCGGGAGGAGGGGGCCAAAGAGGCGGCGGCAACAACCACCGAGGCGAAGGTTTGTGGTCTGCGCGGGGGGCCAGGGGAGGCCCGGCCTGGCGACGCTCTGAGGCCCGAAGGCCGGGAAGGCCCGAGGCGCCCCCGTGGCAACAGGGCGGGATGGATGCGGGTTAGCACCTGGGTGTGGACAGACCGGCCAGGCCCCCCTCCCTCCTCCCCAGAAGAGCCGGGGGGTGTGAGGGGGCCACAGGCCCTGGGAAGCTCAAGGGGGGCCAAACTGCGCCAGTTCCGCAGTGTAGATGCGCCCAGAGATAACACAGGCCAGCCCCAGGGAGATCCTTGGCTTCCACCGAGAGAGAAGGCTATCCTCACCATCATCCAGTTCCTAGGATGCCATAGCCTCGAGCCCTGGCTGTCCAAGGGAGATCAAACTCTTAATTCTGGACAACAAGCCCCATGCGGAGCGGCTTAATGTTCTGCAGTGTAGATGCGACCAGAGATAGCCATGGCTTTCATAGGCAGAGAAGTCTATCCTTATCATCATCCAGATCCTAGGATGCCATAGCCTCGAGCCCTGGCTGTCCAAGGGAGATCAAACTCTTAATTCTGGACAACAAGCCCCATGCGGAGCGGCTTAATGTTCTGCAGTGTAGATGCCCCCAGAGATATCCATGGATATACATGAGACTACCCTCATCATCATCACCCAGTTCCTAGGATGCCAAAGCCTTGAGCCCTGGCTGACCAAGGGGACCAAACTGTGTTAATTCTGCAGTGTAGATGCGCCCAGAGATATCACAGGCCAGCCCCAGGGAGATCATTGACTTTCACCGAGAGAGAAAGCTATCCTCATCAGCATCCAGTTCCTAGGATGCCATAGCCTTGAGCCCTGGCTGTCCAAGGGGGACCAAACTGTGTTAATTCTGCAGTGTAGATGCACCTAGACTTACCACAGGCCAGTCCCCTAGGTATCCTTGGCTTCATAGAGAGAGAAGACTATCCTCATCATCATCCAGTTCCTAAACTGTGTTAATTCTGCAGTGTAGATGCACCTAGAGATATCACAGGCCAGCCCCATAGGGATCCTTGACTTTCACCGAGAGAGAAGACTATCCTTGTCACCATCCAGTTCCCAGGATTCCATAGTCTTGAGCCCTGGCAGTTGTTTGCATGTTAATAATAATAATAATAATAATAATAATAAAAATCGTGCCAAGAGTGTATGAATGTGACCGTATGTAAATAAGAAATAAGAATAGTAATGTATGAGTGTGACTGTATGTCAATAAGAAATAAGAGTAATAACAATGCATGAATGTGACTGTATGTCAATAAGAAATAATAGTAGTAGTAATAGTAACAGTAATAGCAAAGTGGTGCCAAGAATGTATGAATGTGACCGTATGTAAATAAGAAATAAAGAGTGATAATAATGCTTGAATGTGACTGTATGTAAACAAGAAATGATAGTAGTAGTAATAATAACAGCAATAGCAAAGTGGTGCCAAGAATGTATTAATGTGACCGTATGTAAATAAGAAATAATAGTGATAATAATGCTTGAATGTGACTGTATGTAAACAAAAAATAATAGTAGTAATAATAATAACAGCAATAGCAAAGTGGTGCCAAGAGTGTATGAGTGTGACCGTATGTAAATAAGAAATAAGAGTAATAACAATGCATGGATGTGACTGTATGTAAAGAAGAAATAATAGTAGTAACAGCAATAGCAAAAAAACCTCTACATTTGGCCTTCCCACTGTTTTTAATTGTGTGTTGTCTTACTGATAATGTTGTATATTTTATTGTCTATGTTTTTATTTTAATTGCTTGTATTGTTGTGTTTGGGCTCGGCCTCATGTAAGCCGCACCAAGTCCCTTGGGGACATGGTAGCGGGGTACAAATAAAGTATTATTATTATTATTATTATTATTATTATTATTAAGTGGTGCCAAGAATGTATCAACCTGACTGTATGTAAATAAGAAATAAGAGTATTAATAATGCATTAATGTGTCTGTATGTAAACAAGAAATAATAGTAGTAGTAATAACAATAATAATAGCAAAGTGGTGCCAAGAATGTATGAATGTGACTGTATGTAAACAAGAAATAATAATAGTAATAATAGCAATAGCAAAGTGGTAACGAGAATGTATGAATGTGACTGTGTGTAGTTAACAAATAATAGTGGTAATAACAGCACAGTGTGACTATATGTAAGTAAGAAATAACAGTCGTAATAATAGCAAAATGTGCCTCAATGCTAATCAAGGTGGTGAATGGCAACATTCCCACTTGCCTCCAGCAGACAAGAGTTCTTTCTTTCTCCCACCCTGGGCATCATTCCACAGGGTATATTTAAACCCTACTTTCCAACATTCTCTCCTGACGTTTCACCCACTTCTCTGGCAGGCATCCTCAGAGGTTGTGAGGTCTGTTGGAAACCCCATTATATATAAACCTCACTTGCCTAGTTTCCAAGAGACCTCACAACCTCTGAGGATGCCTGCCGTGGATGTGGAAGAAACATCAGGAGAGCTTATTTTCTGCTGCCCTTGAGTCTAGGATGTGATGGAGCAATGGCTTCAAACTACAAGAGAGGAGATTCCAACTGAACATGAGGAAGAACTTCCTGACTGTGAGAGCTGTTCAGCAGTGGAACTCTCTGCCTCGAAGTGTGGTGGAGGCTCCTTCTTTGGAAGCTTTTAAGCAGAGGCTGGATGGCCATCTGTCAGGGGTGATTTGAATGCAATTTTCCTGCTTCTTGGCAGAATGGGGTTTGACTGGATGGCCCATGAGGTCTCTCCCAACTCTAATATTCTATAATTTTATGTGTAGATGCGCCCATAGATATCACAGAGCAGCCCCAAAGATATCCATGGCTTTCACAGAGAGAGAAAACAATCCCCATCATCATCTTTGGTATACACAGAAGACAATAATCATCAGCCAGTTTCCAGGATGCCATAGCCTTGAGCCCTGGCAAGGGATCAAACTGCGTTAATTCTACAGTGTAGATGCTCCCATAAATATCACAGGGCTGCCTCATAGATATCATTGACTTTTGTAGACAGAGAAGAGTATCCTCATCATCATCCAGTTCCCAGAATGCCATAGCCTTGAGTCATGGCAGTTCAGGGGGGACTAAACTGTGTTAATTCTGCTGTGTAGATGTGCCCATAGATATCACAGTGCCGCCCCACAGGTATCCATGGCTTTTATATAGAGAACACAATCCTCATTGTCTAGTTCCCAGGATGCCATAGCCTTCAGCCCTGGCAGTTCAAGGGGGACCAAACTGCATTAATTCTATAGTGTAGGTTCACCCATAGATATCACATGGCAGCTTCTCTGTGTTCTAAAATGGAGTCTGAGCTCTGAGCAGTCCCAGATCTGATGTTGTGGTCTGCAGCCCCGCCCACAACCTCCAGAAACATAGAGTAAAAGGAAAGCTGCGTAACAAAACATATATATACAATGCAGTAAGCAAAAGGGATTATATACAAACAAATTACTTGTTATTTCCAGCACTCTCGTGGGTGCCTCCTGACCGTGTTTCTCTCTCCAGGGATAGGATGAGCCAGGGAGATTCCAACCCAGCGGCTGTCGCTCACGCAGCCGAAGATGTCCAGGGCGATGACCGGTGGATGTCGCAGGTGAGAGGGGAGAAGGGGTCCAAGAGAGGCCAAGGCTTATCCCCCGTCCAGTTTGGACAAAGTCCTAAAGCAGCGCTCTCCACACATTTTAAGCAGAGGGACAGTTCACCGGGGGGGGGGGGTGTAGTTTATTGTTGTTATTGTGTGTTTTCAAGTCCTTTCAGATTTAAGGCAACCCTCTCACAGAGTTTTCTGGTCAAGATTGATTCAAAGGAGGTTGGCCATTGTCTTCCTCTGAGGCTGAGAGAGTGGGACTTGGCGCAAAGTGCCCAGTGGGTGCACAGCCACAGTCTGAGGTTCAAATCACTATGTCATGCTTTCTGGATTCCTTCCCTCTCTCTTTCCTACCTACCTACCTTTCTTTCTTTTCTTCCTTCTCTCTCTTTCCTCCTTGCTTTTCTTTCTCTCTTTATTCTCTTCCTTCCCTCTCTGTTTCCTATTTTTCTCCCTTCCTTCTCTCCCTTCCCCCGCTTTTTCCACCCTGCCTTTCTTTCTCTCTTTCTTCTCTTCCTTCCCTCTCTATTTCCTTTCTTTCTTTCTCTCTTTCTTCTCTCTCTGTTTCTTATTTTTCTCCCTTCCTTCTCTCCCTTCCCCCTCTTTTTCCACCCTGTCTTTCTTTCTCTCTTTCTTCCTTCCCTCTCTGTTTTCTACCTACCTTTCTTTCTTTCTTTTCTTCCTTCTCTCTCTCTCTCTTTCCTTTCTTTCTCTCTTTCTTCTCTTCCTTCCCTCTCTGTTTCCTATCTTTCTCTCTTCTCTCCCTTCCCTCTCTTTTTCCACCCTGCCTTTCTTTCTCTTTCTTCTCTTCCTTCACTCTCTTTTTCCTCTGTCTTTCTCTCTTTCTTCTCTTCCTTCCCTCTCTGTTTCCTATTTTTCTCCCTTCCTTCTCTCCCTTCCCCCGCTTTTTCCACCCTGCCTTTCTTTCTCTCTTTCTTCTCTTCCTTCCCTCTCTATTTCCTTTCTTTCTCTCTTTCTTCTCTTCCTTCCCTCTCTATTTCTTATTTTTCTCCCTTCCTTCTCTCCCTTCCCCCTCTTTTTCCACCCTGTCTTTCTTTCTCTCTTTCTTCCTTCCCTCTCTATTTCCTTTCTTTCTCCCTTCCTTCTCTCCCTTCTCTCTCTTTTTCCTCCCTGTCTTTCTTTCTCTCTTTCTTCTCTTCCTTCCCTATTTCCTTTCTTTCTTTCTCCCTTCTCTTCCTTCCCTCTCTATTTCCTACCTTTCTTTTTCTTTTCTTCCTTCTCTCTCTCTTTCCTTTCTTTCTCTCTTTCTTCTCTTCCTTCCCTCTCTGTTTCCTATCTTTCTCCCTTCTCTCCCTTCCCTCTCTTTTTCCACCCTGCCTTTCTTTCTCTTTCTTCTCTTTCTTCTCTTCCTTCCCTCTCTTTTTCCTCTGTCTTTCTTAATTTCTTTCTTTCTTCTCTTCCTTTCCTTTCTTTCTCCCTTCTCTTCCTCCCTTCTCTATTTCCTACCTATTTTTTCTTTCTTTTCCTCCTTCTCTCTCTTTCCTCCCTGCCTTTCTTTCTCTCTTCCTTCTCTTCCTTCCCTCTCTTCTCTTCCTACCCTAAAAGCACTTATGAAAACATAGTATTACACGCACCATAAACATTGAATGTGGTTTTGAAATGCACAGTCGAAATGGGTCAACCTGCTGGAAGAGAGACGTTTTCAGTTGTGTTTTCGTGTCGTGGGTTTGTTCAGCTTCTTAGCAAAAGGAACCTTATTTCTAAGTTTTAAATCTCTAGTTTTTTGCTTTGCGTAAGGATTTCAAGGCCACAAAGAGTGACAAAGGAAAGGAGTGAAGCCTTGTTTGCTTTAACCCCCTCGCCTCTCTGATTTTCCAGCACAACCGATTTGTCTTGGACTGCAAAGACAAGGAGCCGGACGTGCTGTTTGTGGGGGACTCCATGGTGCAGTTGCTACAGCAATATGAGGTAATTGTGGAACTCCCGTATCCTCATTTGCTTCACTCCAAGAATGATTGCAAAGGATGCTGGGTTTTTTGCTGAAGTAGCCATCTGTCTGGAGTGCTTTGATGGCAGAAGGGGGTTGGACTGGATGGCCCCTTAGTGGGCCCTTTCCAACTCTATAGAGCAATACAGACTGCTTGGGAGTCCAGCAAAGTCTCCTTCTTTGAAGGTTTGTAGCAGAGGTTGGATGGTCATCTCGCGGGAGGGCTCAGATGTTGTCCTTTTTGGCAGATGAGGGTTAGACTGGGTGGCCACTGGGATCCCTTCCAACTCTTATGATTATCCTTTTTTTCTTATGTTTTGTGTATATTATTTATTGATTCGCCAAACTGGTTTCTCTGCACAGATCTGGCGCGAACTCTTTTCCCCTTTACACGCGTTGAATTTTGGGATCGGCGGGGACACAACGGGGCACGTCTTGTGGAGGCTGAAGAACGGCGAGCTGGAGAACATTAAGCCCAAGGTAAACGTTGTGGCTGAGAGAGCAAGTGCTAAGTGCTTGAATGTATTTTAGCTAACGATATTACAGGGGTGCTGGGCTAGGGATTTGTGTTTCCTGTGTCTTTGTATACTTGCCTTGTATCCTTCACTGCAGAGGACTAATCAGTAAAGCTATCTATAGAAATGAGAAGGACACCGAACACTGGATCCATACAATAAAAAAAGTAAACACATAAGCGATGCCCCTCTGTTCATAAATCTAGTTTGCTGTTTGTTGTTCCAGCACAAACATTGCTGCATTCTAGTTTGTTGCCTCCATTACATGGCTAGCCTACGGTTTGTGAGACCACAATCCCTCTCGCCCCGCTCTCCTCTTTGGCTTGGACTCTGTGCCGCCTCCCAAGCCCCCCTGACCCCTTGCTCTCGCCTGCAGGTCATTGTCGTCTGGGTGGGGACGAATAACCACTTCAACACGGCAGAAGAGGTCGCCGGCGGGATCGAGGCCATTGCCAAGTTCATCAGTTCACAGCAGCCCCAGGCCAAGATCATCGTCCTGGTAGGCCATCCATCCCACCATCACGGGTTGGGTACTAGGATCCCATTGGGGCCCAAGGATCCTTTGCTGGGGGGCGGGGGGGGGGGGGCGGAGGGAAACCTTCTCTAGAAAGATTCTGCCCACTCTTCGCCTTTCTTTTTCCCAACTCTGATAAGAAGCTGAGAAGGAACTAGGTCAACCTGTATTCATTTTTCCCACGAGGTAGAAAATAATAATAATAATAATAACTTTATTTTTATACCTCGCCAAGGGGACTCGGGGCGGCTTACAAGAGACAAGCCCAAAATTACAAGTAAAACACAACCGATTAAAAACAGCAGATAAGATATAAAAACAATTGTAAACAACATCAAAATATGGCTGAGAGAAAGAACATAGCTTGGACTTGGTATTTCTAGTGTTCTCCTCTAATTCAGTTATTCTTTAATAATAAATATAACAATAATAATAACCACACAGCACCCTAATAATTCTGGCTGTGAAAGAGTTTGATAATAGGTAAATGTAAAGGTCTCTGATATTAAGTCTAGTCGTGCCCGACTCTGGTGCTCATCTCCATTTCTAAGCCAAAGAGCCGGTGTTGTCCGTAGACACCTCCAAGGGCATGTGGCCACTGGCATGACTGCATGGAGCGCCGTTACCTACCTGCCAGAGCAGTACCTACCTATCTATTATGTATTGTTTGTCCATATTTCTCAATATTTGTGTGTTTTGACTGGGCTGTGACCCGCCTCAAGGCACAAGGAGAGGCGGGTAAGAAATAATAATAATAATAATAATAATAATAATAATAATAATAATAATAATAATAATAATAATTTTGTTTCTTTCCCTCACAACACCCCAGTGATTCTGGCTGTGAAAGCTTTTGACAATACAGTTGTTGTTGTTGTTGTTGTATTGTTGAAGGCTTTTACAGCCAGAATTATGATGATGATGAATATTATTATAATTATTATTCTATAATAACTGAATCAGAGGAGAACACAAGGGCTATCAAGTCCAAGGCTTATGTGTTGTTTGGCCATATTTCTCAATATTTGTGTGTTTTGACTGGGCTGTGACCCGCCTCAAGGCACAAGGAGAGGCGGGTAAGAAATAATAATAATAATAATAATAATAATAATAATAATTTTGTTTCTTTCTCTCACAACACCCCAGTGATTCTGGCTGTGAAAGCCTTTGACAATACAGTTGTTGTTGTTGTTGTTGTATTGTTGAAGGCTTTTACAGCCAGAATTATGATGATGATGAATATTATTATAATTATTATTCTATAATAACTGAATCAGAGGAGAACACAAGGGCTATCAAGTCCAAGGCTTATGTGTTGTTTGGCCATATTTCACAATATTTGTGTGTTTCGACGAGGCTGTGACCCGCCTCAAGGCACAAGGAGAGGCGGGTAAGAAATAATAATAATAATAATAATAATAATAATAATAATAATTTTGTTTCTTTCCCTCACAACACCCCAGTGATTCTGGCTGTGAAAGCCTTTGACAATATAGTTGTTGTTGTTGTTGTATTGTTGAAGGCTTTTACAGCCAGAATTATGATGATGATGATGAATATTATTATAATTATTATTCTATAATAACTGAATCAGAGGAGAACACAAGGGCTATCAAGTCAAAGGCTTATGTGTTGTTTGGCCATATTTCTCAATATTTGTGTGTTTCGACGGGGCTGCGACCTGCCTCGAGGCACAAGGAGAGGCGGATAAGAAATAATAATAATAATAATAATAATAATAATAATACCCACACAACTCCCCAGTGATTCTGGCCATGAAAGTCTTCGACAATATTATTATTATTATTATTATTATTATTGCACTCATTGAATCTGGATCTCAGCTATGTTTCTTTCAGCCGTATTGTTTTTATACTGCTTTCTATTGTGTTGTTATTTGTTTTATCTGATGTTTTAATTGGTTAAAGTGTTTTATATGTGTGTTTTAATTGTAATCTTGGGCCTGTCCCTTGTGAGCCGCCCCGAGTCCCCTAGGGAAGATGGTTGGCTAGGTAAACAAATTAAATTATTATTATTATTATTATTATTATTATTATTATATACAGTAGAGCAGGGTTTTTTTTTAAAACAGAGGGCCAGGTCACAGTCCCTCAAACTGTTGGAGGGCCGGATTATAATTTGGAAAAAAAACATGAATGAATTCTTGTGCACACTGCACATATCTTATTTGTAGTGCAAAAAACACTTAAAATAATACAATAATTAAAATGAAGAACAATTTAAAAAATATAAACTTACTAGTATTTCAATGGGAAGTGTGGGCTTGCTTTTAGCTGATGAAATAAGGTTGTTGTTGTTGTTGTTGTGTGCTTTCAAGTCGTTTCAAACTTAGATTGACCCTGAGCAAGGGCTGAGTAAATGACCTTGGAGGGCCATATCCAGCCCCCGGGCCTTAGTTTGAGGACCCCTGCAGTAGAGTCTCGCTTATCCGACATAAATGGGCCGGCAGAATGTCGGATAAACAAAAATGTTGGGTAATACGGAGTCTCTTACTGTTACCTGTCCAACTGTTGTTAGTATTCTAGTTGTGCTACTTCACCAGACACCTAGAATGCTAACAACAGGGACTCAAAAGGGTGAAGGCAAGATAATGCCTCTGGGCTAGAGTGGCCCAGCAGAAAGTGCCTGGATGCGGAAGAGGAGCGTGGAAATCACAGAGGGAGGGAAGGAGGGAGGACGCTTCCACTTCCGGTCCTGCCTCTTTTCCAACCCTTTCCTCCCTCCTCCTCGTCTTGCCTTTTTCTCTTATTGGGAATGGAGAGAGTGTTGTAAAGCACTCCTTGAATTGAAGGGGAAATGCTGGAGGAAAAGGGGGGTGTTGGATAAGACGGAATGTCGGATAATAATATAATGAAACTATTTATACTCCGCTACCATCTCCCCAAGGGACTCGTTGCGGCTTACATGAGGCCGAGCCCACAATACATCAGCAAAAACAACAACAGTAATACAAGACAATAAAATAAAACGCATAAACAAAAAATAGGCAGTAAACATCAACAATAACATTTAAAAGCCTATGGCTGGGCCAAATGTGAGAGCCGTTCAGCTCTCACAGCTGACTGTGAGAGCCGTTCAGCAGTGGAACTCTCTGCCACGGAGTGTGGTGGAGGCTCCTTCTTTGGAAGCTTTTAAATAGAGGCTGGATGGCCATCTGTCAGGGGTGATTTGAATGCAATATTCCTGCTTCTCAGCAAAGGGGTGGACTGGATGGCCCATGAGGTCTCTTCCATGATTCTAATGTAATAATTAAAAATTTAAAAAATAATGCTGAGCAAGACCAGGTGAAATCTAACTAGGATAGAATTTCAGAAAAGAATGGGGAGTACAGACAGTCCAATAAGTGCAATTAGGGACATATTGCTGGGAGTTTCCTTATTCTGGGAAGGCACACTGGAACAGCCACGTTTTCAGGCTCCTCCTAAAGATTGCCAGAGTTGGGACATGCCTGATGTCCTTGGGGAGTGAGTTCCAGAGTCAGGGGCCACCACCGAGAAGGCCCTCTCCCTCATCCCCACCAATCGCGCCTGCGATGGAGGTGGGAGTGTGAGCAGGGCCTCTCCAGATGATTGAAGAGATCGTGTGGGTTCATACACAGAAATGTGGTCACACAGGTAGGCAGGTCCCAAACCGTTTAGGGCTTTGTAGGTAAGAACCTGCACCTTGAATTGGGACCAGAAAATGAACGGCAGCCAATGGAGCTCCTTAAACAGGAGGGTTGACCGCTCCCTGTAAGGAGCGCCAGGGATAAACGAGATCCTACTGTTCTAAGTGATGGAGAGCAATTTATTTATTTTGTCGTGTCAGAGCAGCCAGTCCATTATATTACATTTCTAACAGAACAAAGCAAACAAACAGAAAAATACACAACTTGTGAGTTTGGTAGTTGGTTAAATGTCCTTTGACCAGTATCTGGCCACCTGGAGTGCTTCTGGTATTGCTGCAAGAAGGTCCTCCCTTGTGCATCTGGCAGGGCTCAGGTTGCATCGCAGCAGGTGGTCAGTGGTTTGCTCTTCTCCACACTCGCATGTCGAGGATTCTACTTTGTAGCCCCATTTCTGAAGGTTGGCTCTGCATCTCGTGGTGCCAGAGCGCAGTCTGTTCAATGCCTTCCAAGTCGCCCAGTCTTCTGTGTGCCCAGGAGGGAGTCTCTCATTTGGTATCAGCCATTGGTTGAAGTGCTGGGTTTGAGCCTGCCACTTTTGGACTCTCGCTTGCTGAGGTGTTCCAGCGAGTGTCTCTGTAGATCTTAGAAAACGGAGAGCAATGGTATCCTTTTGCCTTCCTCCTTGCAGGGCCTTTTGCCGCGCGGCGAGAAGCCCAACCCGCTGCGGCTGAAGAACGCGCTGGTGAACCAGCTGCTGAAGGCTTCGCTGCCCAAGCTGTCCAACGTGCAGCTGCTGGACGTGGACGTGGGCTTTGTGCACTCGGACGGCACCATCTCCTGCCACGACATGTTCGACTTCCTGCACCTGACGGGGCCCGGCTACGCCAAGGTCTGCAAGCCCCTCCACGAACTGATCATGCAGCTGCTGGAGGAGACCCCCGAAGAGAAGCAGGCCACCCTGGCCTGACCCCCGCGGCCTGCCTCCCACTGCCCCTTGATCCCCCTTCCTTCCCTTCCCTCCTTCCTCCCTTCCCCCCTTCCTTCCTTCCTTCCCCAGGCACTACAGAACCCTCCCTGCTCCGAGCGCGGTCCATCCTCCAAAGTTCTTTTTTCCAAGCACTGGCCAAGGGAGAGGTGGAGAGAGCCACCAAACGGGGTGGGCGGGCGGGCGGGCAGAGCAGTAGGAAGCAAGCGGATCATTTCCCCCCTCCCCCTCTTTATTTGTCTTGTTTACACCCCCCAAACACCCCTTCCCTGCCCTCCCCCCCCCCCTCGCTCCTGCTCCCTTCTGCTGGTTCTCTCATTGGTTGTCCAGGCTGAGCTCACATTCCACTCCCTGAACTTGGAAGAGGAGCGGCTTCCTTCCGGTTATTCCGTTTTCTTTTTATATACTTAATTGGGGTTGGGGGGGGGGGTTGTTTTGTTTTGTTTTAAGTGATGATAACTCGCTGCTTTCCGGCCCCAGGAGGCACCCACACACACCTGTGCCCAACCTGTGAAAATAATCGCATCCGAATCAAGTGAAGAAGAAAAAGAAGTTGTCATTTCAGGCTGCTTGCTTTGCCGCTCTCTAGTTTGATGCATGCAGGGATGGAGATAAAATAAAGGGGGGGTGGGCTTTGCTTTGGCATCCCGGTCGCCTTCCTTGGTGTGAAACTGACACCTCTGCCCTCCTCGGGGCCGCTTGCGCTTACGTTCCTTCTATTATTTTAAGAAAAGCAAGTGACTGTTACTTTCTCTTACTCCCTCCCCTCTTCCTATGAAATCATCCGCACCCATTGCTCTTCTTTCAAGGCCTGGAAGCATTAGGAGTTCAGAGGTGTATATTTCCTGAGAGGCAAAGCCCACTTGCAGGCTTGTTTCCCCAGTTCTGCTCTCACTGCAAAGAGAGAGAGACATTGAGGAGAGCAACCTGGGTTCCTTCCCCCTTCCTATAAAATAATCTGCACCCATTGCGCTTCTTTCAAGGCCTGGAAGCATTAGGAGTTCAGAGGTGTAGATTTCCTAGAAGGCAAAGCCCACTTGCAGGCTCATTTCCCCAGTTTTGCAAAGAGAGAATGCCATTGAGGAGAGCAACCTGGGTTCCTTCCCCCTTCCTATAAAATCATCTGCACCCATTGCACTTCTTTCAAGGCCTGCAAGCTTTATGATTTCGGAAGTGTATATTTCCAGGGAGGCAAAGCCCACTTGCAGGCTCGTTTCCCCAGTTCTGCTCTCGCTGCAAAGAGAGAGCGACATTGAGGAGAGCACCCTTTCCCCTTCCTATGAAATCATCTGCACCCATTGCTCTTCTTTCAAGGCCTGCAAGTGTTAGGAGTTCAGAGGTGTATATTTCCTGGGAGGCAAAGCCCACTTGCAGGCTCATTTCCCCAATTCTGCAAAGAGAGAATGCCATTGAGAAGAGCGACCTGGGCTTCTTCCCCCTTCCTATAAAATCATTTGCACCCTCTACTCTTCTTTCAAGGCCTGCAAGCTTTATGATTTCAGAGGTGTATATTTCCTGGGAGACAAAGCCCATTTGCAGGCTCGTTTCCCCCAGTTCTGCTCTCACTGCAAAGAGAGAGTGCCATTGAGAAGAGCAGCCTGGGCTCCTTCCCCCTTTATGAAATCATCCGCACCCACTACTCTTCTTTCAAGACCTGCAAGTCTTAGGAGTTCAGAGGTGTATATTTCCTGGGAGGCAAAGCCCACTTGCAGACTCGTTTTCCCTGTTCTGCAAAGAGAGAACACCATTGAGAAAAGCAACCTGGGCTCCTTCCCCCTTCCTATAAAATCTTCTGCACCCATTGCTCTTCTTTCAAGGCCTGCAAACTGCAAGTGTTAGGAGTTCAGAGGTGTAGATTTCCTGGGAGGCAAAGCCCACTTGCAGGCTTGTTTCCCCAGTTCTGCAAAGAGAGGGAGCGCCATTGAGAAGAGCAGCCCAGTCTCCCTTCCCCTTCCTATAAAATAATCTGCACCCATTGCTCTTCTTTGGGAGGCAAAGCCCAGTTGCAGGCTTCTTTCCCCAGTTCTGCTCTCGCTGTAAAGAGAGCAGCATTGAGAAGAGCAGCCTGGATTCCCTTTCCTATGAAATCATCTGCACCCATTGCTGTTCTTTCAAGGCCTGCAAGCTTTATGATTTTGAAGGTGTAAATTTCCTAGGAGACAAAGCCCATTTGCAGGCTCATTTCCCCCAGTTCTGCTCTCACTGCAAAGAGAGAGTGCCATTGAGAAGAGCAACCTGGGCTCCTTCCTCCTTCCTATAAAATAATCTGTACCCATGGCTCTTCTTTCAAGGCCTGCAACCTGCAAGCATTAGGAGTTCAGAGGTGTAGATTTTCTGGGAAGCAAAGCCCAGCTGCAGGCCCATTTCCCCATTGATAAAAGCAGTCTGGGCTCCCTCCCCCTTCCTATGAAATCATCTACTCCCATTGCTCTTATTTCAAGGCCTGCAACCTGCAAGTGTTATGAGTACAGAGATTTCCTGGGAGGCAAATCCCAGTTGCAAGCTCGTTTCCTCAGTTCTCTCGCTGCAAAAAGCATTGAGGAGAGCAGCCTGGGGTGCGGAGGGCTTTTGAGGATGAGGGACTGGGCCTATAAAGCCTTAATTTGTGCCCAGAGAAGGAGCACATCCCTCCAAAGAAAGGGAAAAGCCCTCATCCAATCTGAGCAGGAGGAATCTCCTTGCTCAAATGGGAGATTCCTGGGCTTCTTTCTGACAGGGACGCAGACAAGTCACCAGCCTAAAATTGCAGCCACTGCTTGACGTGATGATTTAATTTTTCTTGCTGCAGGGCTTCTTATCATAGGAGCGGGGGGGGGGGGGGGGTTCCCATGTTGCTCTCGTGAGCATTTGTTCCCCTGGCATTGTTTCCTCCAGCAAAAGGCCAAGACAGTGCAAAGCGGAGGGATGTTTTCAAGGGAGAGCATTGAGTCTTGTCTTGCCCTGGAGTGGCAGCTTTTGCGCACCAAGCCAGAGCTGCGTTTCCCTGCCTCGTGCCACAGGGACGAGCATGCCTGGGGAAGGCCAGAGTCGCGCAAAGTCCCTCAGCACACACGCAAGACCCAGCTCCCTCCCCACGCCTCCTTACACCCACTTGCCTACCAGCGGTCCTGATCCTGAGCGCCACTTCTTCTCTCTCCTTTGCCTCCCCTTCTCTCTCTCTCTTTCTCTCTCTCTTATCAAATCTCATTGCTGTTTACAGTTTGTGTGCTGCGACCCAGAAGAGAATCCTTTTCCTTTTTTTTTTTTTGTCTGTCCTGTGGTGTATGAGCATTGCCAATTTTATATTTATTGCAGCAAAAGGAAAAAAAAGAGGAAGAAAAAAAATAGTGTGAAAGCAAAGGTTTGGGAATGTTGTCTTTCCTCTTTGTCAGTGTATGTCTGGTCTGGTCTGGGGGGGGGGATTTGGGAGGGGAGGGGGCGGCCCGGACCCTCTCCTGCGTCCCTCCCCTCCCTCTCTCTCTCTCAAAACACAACACCAACGAGACGGTGGTTCTGCTTTGGCAAAAACAACGGCATTGGCGAGTGGTAGAGCTCACTGTTTAGTGCATATTTCAATATAAATGTATATGTTTCACCAAGTGGTTTGTGTGGATGTCTCTCTCATCTTGCGGAAAGGCAGCTGGGGGGGGGGGGGGTCTTGGTTCTGGGCAGCCTGGTTTAAAGCCCTGGCACATTTGGGGGGGGGGGGAGGAAGCAAAGAAGGAAGGGTGTGATGGAAGGCAGAAGGAAATGAGAGGGGAGGAAGAAAGGAAGGAAGAGGGAGGAAGTGAAGGAGGATGGGCATGATAGGAAGGAGGGAGAAGGAAATAAGGGTGGAGGAAGTGTGGAAGTGAAGGAGGAAGAGTGCAAGGGAGGGGGAAGGGAGGAAAAGGAGAGGAAGAAGGAAGTAAAAAGGAAGATGTGAGGGAAAGGGAGGAGGACGAAGGAAATGAGGGAGGATAATGGGAGGGAAGAGGAAGAGGGATGGGAGGGAGAAGGGATGGAGGAAGACTGGGAGGGAAAGGAAAGGGAGGAAGTAGGAAGTGAGGGCAAAGAAGAAGAAGATTGGAGGGAGGAAGATGGGGAAGGAAGGGATGGAAAGGAAAAGTAGGGAGGAAGTGAGGTAGAGGAAGTGAATGGATGGGAAGGGGAGAGGAAGGGACAGAATGGAGGGAGGAAAGAAAGGAAGAAGTGAGGGCAGGAAGGAAGAGGGAGGGGAGCGCAGGCTGGAATGGAAGTAGGAATGAGAGGAAGGAAAAAGGAAGAGAGGGGTGGGAGGGAGAAAGGGAGGAGAGGAGGAAGGCAGTAAGGAGGGAAGGAAGTAAAGAAATAGGAAAGGAGAATCCCAGGTGTGCTGTCCCTTGTGGGTCCAGCCTGGAAGGGAGGAAGGAAGGAAAAAGGAAGTAAAAAGAAGGAATGGAAGGAAGGTGGGAGGGAACGGAAAGGGAGGAGGAAGAAGGAAATGATGGGAAGGGAAGAAAATGGGAGTGGGGAGGAAAAGGGATGGGAGGGAGAAGGAAGATGGGAGTGAGAGGGAAAGGAAGGGAGGAGGAAGTAGGAAGTGAGGGGGAGGGAAGAAGATGGGAGGGAGGAGGAAGAAGGGGAAGGAGGGAGGAAGGGAGGAGGGAGAGGAAGGGAGTGGATGGAAGCAAGGAGGGAAATGGGGGAAGGAGGAAGGGATGGGAAGGAGGAAAGGTACAGAGGAAGGAAAGGAAGTAAGGAAGGAGAGGAAGGGAGTGGATGGAAGTAAGGAGGGAGATGGGGGGAAGGAGGAAGAGAGGGAAGAGTGAGAGGGAGGAAGGAAGGGATGGGAAGGAGGAAAGGTATGGAGGAAGGAAAGGAAGTAAGGAAGGAGAGGAAGGGAGTGGATGGAAGTAAGGAGGGAGATGGGGGGAAGGAGGAAGAGAGGGAAGAGTGAGAGGGAGGAAGGAAGGGATGGGAAGGAGGAAAGGTATGGAGGAAGGAAAGGAAGTAAGGAGAGAGATGGGGGAAGAGAGGGAAGGAAGAGGGAGAGAGAGGAAGGGACAGAATGGAGGGAGAAGTGAGGGCAGAAAGGAAGAGGGAGGAGAGGAATGGAAGTATGGGTGGTGAGGGAGGGAGGGAGGGAGGAGAGGAAAAAGGAAGAGGGGGTGGGAAGGAGAGAGGGAGGAAGAAGGCAAAAAGGAAGGAAAGGGAGAGGGAAGGAAGGCTGAATCCCCAGAGAGGGCGGTTGCTGTCCCCCTTCCCCGGGAAAGAATCATAGAATCCTAGAGTTGGAAGAGACCCCCTGGGCCATCATCCAGTCCACCTCCATTCTGCCAAGAAGCAGGAATATTGCATTCAAATCACCCCTGACAGATGGCCACCCAGCCTCTGTTTCAAAGCTTCCAAAGAAGGAGCCTCCACCACACTCCGGGGAAGGCAGAGAGTTCCACTGCTGAACGGCTCTCACAGTCAGGAAGTTCTTCCTCATGTTCAGGTGGAATCTCCTCTCTTGTAGTTTGAAGCCATTGTTCCATTGCGTCCTCATCTCCAAGGAAGCAGAAAACAAGCTTGCTCCCTCCTCCTCCCTGTGGCTTCCTCTCACATATTTATACATGGCCCTCATCATATCTCCTCTCAGCCTTCTCTTCTTCAGGCTAAACATGCCCAGCTCCTTAAGCCGCTCCTCATAGGGCTTGTTCTCCAGGCCCTTGATCATTTGAGTCGCCCTCCTCTGGACACATTCCAGCTTAGAGTCAATATCTCTCTTGAATTGTGGTGCCCAGAATTGGACACAATATTCCAGGTAAAGTGGTCTAACCAAAGCGGAATAGAGCATGGGGAGCATGACTTCCCTAGATCTAGACACTAGGCTCCTCTTGATGCAGGCCAAAATCCCATTGGCTTTTTTTGCCGCCACAGAAGAGAAGGAGGGAAGGAGAGAAGGAAGGAAAGAGAGAAAGAAGTAAAGAAATAAAGGTAGAGAAGGAAGGAGGGAGAGGAAGAGAAAGAGGGAGAGAAGGAGAGAAGGAAGGAAAAAAGAATGGTAGAGAAGGGAAGGAGAAGAGAAGGAAGGAAAGAGAGAAGGGAAGGGAAGGAAGGGGCTTCCTGTCTCTCCTGGAGAGACACAGAGAGAGAGAGAGAGAGAGAGAGGCCTTCCTGTGAGACACCCGGAAGGAGAAGGAGAAGAAGAAAGCAGCGAGAGGGAGGGAAGGGGGTGTTCCAGAGCGTCCTGGAGCTGCTTCCGGGGCGCCTCCTCCTCCTCTTCCTCCTCTTTCCTTGCAAAGGGCGCGGCCTAAGAGCTGACGCTGAGGAAGGAGGAGGAGGAAGGAAGAGAAGGAGAAGAAGAAGGGAAGGAGGCCAGGAGGGGATGCGGCCCCTTCCTCCTTCTCCTCTTCCTCGGCCATGGCGGAGGCCCACCACCCTCACCCCTCCTCTCCGGGCGGCCTGGCCCTTCTGCTGGTGCTGGTGTTGCTGACCCGTGTGGCGGCGGCGCTGGGGGAGGCTCCGGCTCCTGCGGGCAAGTCGGTGGTGCAGAAGGAGGCCGAGTTCGACCGGCTGTACTCGGAGTCCGTCAACGAGGCCCTCCTCGACATCTACGCCTTCAACCACACCGTCACCCGGAACAGGGTCAGGAGGGGAGAAGGGGAGAAGGGGAAATGGGGGGAGAGGAGGGAGGCCTCCCCTGCTGCCACAGTGGCAGGAGGAGCAAAGGCTGTGTTGACACAAGGAGAGCAAGGGAGGAAGGAGAAGAAGGGAGGAAAGGAAAGTCAGAGAAAGGAAAAGGAAAGAAGGAAGGAGTCAGAGTGAAAGCGAAGGAAGAGGGAGGGAAGAGAAAGAGAAAGGAAGGGGGAGGAAAGAGAGAAAGACAGAGGCAAAGGGAAGGAAGGAAAGTAAAGAGAGGGAGGGAGGAAAGGAGGGAGGGAAAGTCAGAGGAAGGAAAAGGAAGAAAGGAAGGAGGGAGACAGAGAGTGAGAGGGAGGGAAGAAGGAAGGGAGAGAAAGAAGGGGGAGGAAAAAGAGAGAGAAAGGGAAGGAAGGAAAGTAAAGAGAAAGAAGGAGGGGGGAGGAAGAGAAGGAAAATAGAGAAAGGAAAGGGGAAAGTAAAAAGGGAAAGAGGCAGGGAAGAGAGAAAGGGGAAGGAAAAGGGGGGAAGGAAGAGGAACACAGAGAGAGGAAAGACAGAAAGGGAAGGAAGGAAAGGAAGGTGGAAAATAAAGAGAGAAGGAAAGAAAGAGGGAGGGAGGGGAGAGAGAAAGGGAAGGAAGAGGGAGGGAGGAATGGAGAAAAGGAAAGCCAGAGAAAGGAAAAGGAAAGAAGGAGACAGAGAGTGAAAGGGAAGGAAGAAGGAGGGAGGGAAGAGAGAGAAACACAGAGGGAGGAAAGACAGAGAAAGCGGAGGAAGGAAAGTAAACAGAGAAAGGAGGAGGGCGGGAGGAAAAAGAGAAAGGAAGGGAAGAGAGAGAAAGAGCCACGTCCTCACCTCCCTTTGCCTTCTGTGGTCATCCTCCTCACAACCATCATCACAACAATTACTCATAATGTACACAATGGCTTGGCTGGAGCTTCTTCCTCGAGGGTTTCAGTAACATCCTTGCAATCCTGTACACAACATTAATTCTACCTGGCCTATAATATGGCCCTATGGCTTGGCAGGAGCTCTCAATAGAGGGTCACAAAAGCAGCAAGGACAGCTGTACTGCCTATAAGGTGGATCCTTGATGGCCTGGCAGGAGCTTCCAGTCTAGGACTGTAATAACCCTAATCATATTTATTTTTATTTATTTATTTATGATATTTATATGTCGCCCTTCTCACCACGAAGGGGACTCAGAGCAGCTTGCAAGATATATAATAATAATAATAATAATAATACTTTATTTATACCCCACCACCATCTCCCCAAGGGACTCAGAGTAGCTTGCAAGATATATAATAATAATAATAATAATAATAATAATAATACTTTATTTATACCCCGCCACCATCTCCCCAAGGGACTCAGAGTAGCTTACATGAGGCCAAGCCCAAACAACACATCAATAAAACAAAAAGCAATAAGCATAAAACAATACTCTATCTCTATATATATATATGTATATATGTATAAATAAATAAATATATGTATATGTATATGTATACTGTATATACTTGAGTATAAGCCTAGTTTTTCAGACCTTTTTGTAGGCTGTAAAAGTCCCCCTCAGCTTATACTCGTTATTTATTATTTTACTCTGTTATAAATACATAATAAATGTATTATTATTACATTTTTCATTTACTTTATTATTCTTGTTATTCTTGCATTTATTATTTTACGCTATTTATTATTATTGTTATTACATTTATTATTTTACTCTATTATTGTTAGTATTACATTTCCATTATTTTACTCTATTATTATTATTATTATTACCTTTATTATTTTACTCTATTTTTATTGGAAGGATATGCAAGCACATTTACATTGAAGAAGGTCAGAATGGTTTAATCAGAGTTGGGCAGTCTTATCTTAAATTACAGTTTTATGTAAATATTCAAAAACATTTAATCTCGATGCCTCAATTAATGTAATTTTATTGGTATCTATTTTGAGTGAGGCTGGTAAAGGCTCCTCCCTAAACTACAAACCCCAGAATCCTGCAGGAGGCAGAAACCGGATTGAAAGTGGATTCATTCTCGAATGTGTGATGAAGTACAACATTAACTTTTTGGGTGGCTTTTGGGGAAAGGGACGATGCCCTGCTCTTCTTTCAAGGGGCACAAAGAGACGTGAAAGGGTGTGAGGCCGAAATCCCAAAGATAACCCCAACCGACCCCCTTGTTCCTTCTCCCCTTTGCAGACGGAGGGGGTCCGCGTCTCGGTCAATGTTCTCTCGGAGCAGAAGGAGACCCCCGTCCTCTTCGTGGTGCGGCAGAAGGAGGCCGTGGTGTCCTTCCAGGTCCCACTCATCCTACGCGGCCTGTGAGTATGCCATCAGGTCCTCCAGCTGCTTTGGACTCCAACTCCCATCATTCCTAACAGCCTACCTAACACCTTCCAGGGCATCCGTCAGTGGCCAAGCCCACTCCATCCCTGCCAAGTGTTTGAAGGGGGCTCTCAGAGTGAAGGGAAGCACACGTGTGTCTAGGACTTGGTCTGGAACTGTCCTCTTGGCCCCATGGGTGCCACTGATCATCCCTTCCATCCTCCTTCCCTTCCTTCCTTCCTCAAGTGTGATTGGTGGGGACAAGAGAGAGGGCCTTCTCGATGGTGGCCCCCCAGCTTTGGACTGCCATCCCCAGGGAGATCAGCCCAGCCCCCACCCTGCAAACCTTCCACACACAATTAAAGACCTGGCTTTTCTGACAAGCCTTTGTCCTTGTTTAGATTCTTTCATAATACATATGAAGACCTTCAGATTCTTTATTAAGCACTTTCCAATTCTATGATTGAATATTCCTGTTTTTACCAACAGCAGTTGGTGTGTTTATTTTTTTTTACTGGGGGTTTCGGTGAATTTGTGGTGTTATATTGACTGTTTATTATTTATGTTTTGCACTTGTTGTATTTTGCATGTTACACCTTGAGTGTTCTGTGAGCTGCCCCGAGTCCCTCTGGGAGGTGGTGGTGGGATAGAAATAAATTATTATTACTTGTTCTTATTATTATTGTTCCTTCTTCCATCTCCCTCTCTTTCCCTCCTTTCCTCTCTTTCCTTTCTTTCCTTCTCTCCCTGCCTCCCTTCTTTCCTTCCTCCTTCCTCTCCCCCTCCCTTTTTTCTTCCTTTCTCTCTCTCCCTCCTTTCCTATCTCTTTCCCTCCCTTCCCCCTCTTCCTTCCTTCCTCTCTCCTTTCCTCTCTCCCTCCTTTCCTGTCCCTTTCCTTCCATCTTTCTGTTCCCCCTTCATACCTATTCCTTCCTTACTTCCCTATTATTTCCTTTCTTTTCCCCTTCCTTCCTTATGCTTCTGTTCCTCCTTTCTACCTATTTCTTCCTTTCCTCCCTCTCTCCCTCCTATTACTTCCTCTTCCTTTCCCCCTCGCTTTCTCCTTCCTCTGCATTTTTCCTTCCTCCCCTGCCTGCCTCCTTCCCTCCCTTCCTCCTTCCTTCCTTCCTTCCTTCCTTCCTTTCTTCGTCCCTTCTTTCTTCCTCCCTCCCTCCTCTCCTATTTCTTTCCCTTGCTTCCTCCGTCCTCCCCCTTTTTTCTCTTCCTTCTTTCCTTCCTTCCTTCTTCCCTCCCTCCTTTATTATCTCTTTCCCTTCCTTCCTTCCTTCCCTGCCTCCTTCATTTCTCTTTCTCCCTCCCTACTTTCTTTTCTTCCTTCCTTTCTCCCTCCCTCCCTTCCTCTCCCTCCTTTCCTATCTCTTTCCCTTCCACCCTCCTTCCTTTCTCCCTCCCTACTTTCTTTTCTTCCTTCATTCTTTCCTTCCTTTCTCCTTTCCTCCATCTCCCTTTCTCCTTCCCTTCCTCTTTCTCTTGTTCTCTCTCTCTCTCCCTCCTTTACTATCTCTTTCCCTTCCTTCCTTCCCTGCCTCCTTCATTTCTCTCTTTCTCCCTCCCTCCCTTCCTCTCCCTCCTTTCCTCTTTCCCTTCCTTTCTCCTTCCCTTCTCCCTCCCTACTTTCTTTTCTTCCTTCCTTCTTTTCTTCCTTTCTCCTTTCCTCCCTCCCTTCCTCCCTCTTCTTCCTTTCCTATCTCTTTCCCTCCCTTTTCCTTTCTCCTTCCCTTCCTTTTTCTCTTCTTCCCTCTCTCCCTCCCTCCTTTCCTATCTCTTTCCCTTCCTTCCTTCTCTCCCTCCTTCCTTCCCCCCTCAGGTACCAGCGGAAGTACCTCTACCAGGACGTGAGCCGGACGCTCTGCCAGCCTCAGACCAAGAAAGAGGTGGACACCCAGTTCTTCTACGTGGATGTCTCCACCCTTTCTCGGGAGAATGCCTCCTACCAGCTGCGCGTCACGCGCGTCGAGAACTTTGTGCTCAGGTGAGCCCCACGGGGACTTTTGGGTCCCAAGCCACCCCAATGGGAGGAAATGGGGGAGGGCCAAGGAAAGAGGAGCCAACGCAGAAAAAGATTCTCTTCCTGGTTTGAAAGTGTTATTACCCATTTCATTGGGCGGTCCTTCCTTTCAAAGACGTCGTGCTCCAGAAACTTTGTTCTTGTGCTAGAAACTATGCTGAATCGACTGAGACTCCGTGAGATATTCATTCCGCTCTGAGTCCCCTTCGGAGTGAGAAGGGCGGCATAGAAATGTTGCAAATAAATAAATATAGCCGGGTGTTCCTCCCACAAAAACAAAGTTTTGACAGTTTTAAGACACTCTGTGGGGTAGAGTGGGAATGCATTCCATGGAAGCCCGTATTCCAACATAAGCCTTGTTGACCGACCCTTCATTGCGTTTCCTTCTTCCTAGGACCGGGGAGCATTTCAGCTTCAATGCCACGGCCGCTCAACCACAGGTGAGTGAGTCCCTTTTCCGTCCCTTGTCCCACACTCTCCTAGTCAGGGTTTAATGAGAATTATTTGGGTGGGAGAACAAATGTTGGGTCCGATTGTTGTCTGTTTGGGAATCTATATGTATAATGTGTCCCTCTCCGACCGTCTCTTGCAGTATTTCAAGTACGAGTTCCCAGAGGGCGTGGACTCAGTCATCGTGAAGGTGACCTCCGCCACCAAGTTCCCCTGCTCAGTCATCTCCGTCCAAGACGTCCTGGTAGGTACAACCGGGGAACCGTCAGGAGCGGGAAAGGTTCTAGAGCAGTGGTTCTAGAAGTGGCTAGAAGCAGTGGCTCTTCTAGTGGAAGAGAAGGCTGAGAGGAGATATGATGAGGGCCATGTATAAATATGAGAGGAAGCCACAGGGAGGAGGAGGGAGCAAGCTTGTTTACTGCTTTCTTGGAGACTAGGACGCGGAACAATGGCTTCAAACTACAAGAGACGAGATTCCATCTGAACATGAGGAAGAACTTCCTGACTGGGAGAGCCGTTCAGCAGTGGAACTCTCTGCCCCGGAGGGAGTGTGGTGGAGGCTCCTTCTTTGGAAGCTTTTAAGCAGAGGCTGGATGGCCATCTGTCAGGGGTGATTTGAATGCAATATTCCTGCTTCTTGGCAGAATGGGGTTGGACTGGATGGCCCATGAGGTCTCTTCCAACTCTTTGATTCTTTGATTCTATGATTCTCAATCTGGGGTCTCCAGATGTTTTTGGCCTACAACTCCCAGAAATCCCAGCTAGTTTACCAGCTGTTAGGATTTTTGGGAGTTGTAGGCCAAAAACAACTGGTTGAGAACCACTGTTCTAGAGCAGCGCTTCTCAACCTGGGGGTCACAAGGGCGTGTCAGAGGGGTCACCAAAGGCCATCAGAACACACAGCATTTTGTGTTGGTCATGGGGGTTTTGTGTGGGAAGTTTGGGTTAGGGTTAGGGTCATATTGATGGGGGTTAGTATACAGAAGGCTTGGCAGGATCATGACCCAGAGGGTGGTGATGTGTCAGAAGGTAGGGAAGGGGTTACTCTTCCTCCTGGTTCTAAAGGGCAGAGTAATCTGTGTGTAAGAGATTACAGGCAGTAGTCATTAAGGGCGGAGGCCTGCAAGAGAGAGGAGGCCGCTATGACCAGCGACATAAAAAGAACCGAGCAGAGACTGCTCTTGGGGAGAATAGTATCTGTTCTACTTGTCTGTGGATACTGCTGGTGTTCCCCCCGAGTTGGTGGATTATGGTATCCAGAACTCTTCTAAGCCTTGTGGAACCTAGAACCAAGAAGATGATTGTGTTCACGAACCTCGTTGTGTTTGGAGCCTGCTACAGCTTGGAGCTCTGTCTGCTGACCTTGTGTGTATCTTTGTGTTGTGGACCTTGGCTTTGGAACTCTGGATTACACCTAGACTCGGATGATTTGGTGTTGCCCTTTGGAATGAACTATTGACTACGACTTCTGAAACACCCTTGCATAGTTTGCTGTACTCATCTGCATTGGCTTGGACTCTGGACTGGTTGAGGACGAGAGAGTTGTGAGTGGCTGTTTACAATACGGCCTTCGTGGCAACCTGCTCTAGAACAGTGGTTCTCAACCTCCTAATGCCACGACCCCTTGATACAGTTCCTCATGGGGTGGTGACCCCCAACCAGAACATTATTTTCAATCCTACTTCATAACTGTCATTTTACTACTGTTATGAATTGTCATGTAAATATCTGAGAAGCAGGATGTGTATTCATTCACTGGACCAAATACCTAATAGGCCCAAATTTGAATACTGGTAGGGTTGGGGGGAAGATTGATTTTGTTATTTGGGAGTTGTAGTTGCTTGGATGTATAGTTCACCTACAACCAAAGAGCATTCTGAACTCCATCAAAGATGGAATTGAACCCAACTTGGCACACAGAACTCCCATGACCAACAGTAAATACTGGAAGGATTAGGTGAGCATTGACATTGAGTTTTGGAGTTGTAGTTCACCTGCATCCAGAGAGCACTTTGGGCTCAAACAATGATAGATCTTGGCACGAATACTCAATATGCCCAAATGTGAACACTGGTGGAGTTTGTGGAAAATATACCTTGACATTAAGAAGTTGTAGTTGCTGGGATTTATAGTTTGCCTACAACCAAAGAGCATTCTGAACTCCATCAAAGATGGAATTGAACCCAACTTGGCACACAGAACTCCCATGACCAACAGAAAATACTGGAAGGATTAGGTGAGCATTGACATTGAGTTTTGGAGTTGTAGTTCACCTGCATCCAGAGAGCACTTTGGGCTCAAACAATGATAGATCTTGGCACGAATACTCAATATGCCCAAATGTGAACACTGATGGAGTTTGTGGAAAATATACCTTGACATTAAGAAGTTGTAGTTGCTGGGATTTATAGTTTGCCTACAACCAAAGAGCATTCTGAACTCCACCAGTGATGGAATTGAACCAGACTTGGTGCACGGAACTCCCATGACCAACAGAAAATACTGGAAGGGTTTGGTGAGTTGTAGTTACTGGGGATTCACAGTTCGCCTACAATCAAAGAGCATTCTGAACCCCACCAACGACATAATCGGGGCAAACTTCCCACACTGAACCCCCATGACCAACAGAACCTCCATACTGAAGGCCATCCAGTCCAACTCCCTTCACCAGGGCAAGAAACGTAATCAAAGCCCTCCTCACAGAGAGCCATCCAGCCATAGATATAGATATATATATATGATCCACACACAGCAAGATATAGTATCCTAGATTTGAAAGAAACCCTTAACGAAGGGCAATTATATGTTACATGTTCCAGGGTGGGCAAACCAGACACTCTCCACATCCACACTGACAAAGAAACAGCAAGAAATACTTTTTACCCACAAGCATCAACACATCACATAGATTAGAAACCAACACTTTCTCATTATTTTCCAGATCGACAGACTGGGCCACAGCAACGCGTGGCAGGGGACAGCTAGTCTATATATAAATAGATAAATATATGGCTGGAGTTACACCTCAAAAATGTCCCTGTTCCAACTTACGTACAAATCCAACTTAAGAATAAACCTGCAGGACCTCTCTTGTTTGTAACTTGGGGACTGTCTGTACTTGGGGACTGTCAGACTCTCCGAACGTATTCTCCCCTACGAACCATCAAGACCATTAAGATCGTCTGGAGGGGCCCTGCTCTCGGTCCCACCGCCTGCACAAGCACGGCTGGTGGGGACGAGGGACAGGGCCTTCTCGATGGTGGCCCCTCGACTTTGGAACTCCCTCCCATTAGAGATCAGAACTGCCGCCTCCCTCATGACGTTCAGGAAACTAACAAAGACCTGGTTGTGGAACACGACATTTGACAACTGATTTAATTCTTCACCCACATGAAAGAGGATGATGAATGGGATTGTGATGGTGTCGGACGATTTGGCTCTTTTAACTGGGATGATCATGTTTTAATGTGTATGGTGCTGATATTTTAATCGTGCAATGAAGTGGCATTGTGTTGTTATTGTATATTTTTTGTATGTTAACACATGTTGTGAACCGGTCCGAATCCCTCTTTGAAGGTGAGAGGGTTGGTATATAAAACCTCGAAATAAATAATAATAAATAAATAATACTTATGTTGCTGAAGAAAATAAATGAGTAATGAGAATATAGCTCCATAATAATCCTTCCTTCTTTCCTTGCTTGCTTGCTGCAGTGTGTGTGTGTGTGTCTGGAGTAACACTTCATACGCACACACATGCACACACACTTTGAAGTGTAACTCCAGACATATATATATATATATGTGTGTGTGTGTATGTATATATATACATATACATATACATATATATATATATATGAATGAAGTGTAACTCCAGGCATGTGTGTTTGTGTGTGTGTGTCTGTCTGGAGTAACACTTCATACGCACACACATGCACACACACTTTGAAGTGTAACTCCAGACATATATATATATGTGTGTGTGTGTGTGTGTATGTATATATATACATATACATATACATATATATATGTATATGAATGAAGTGTAACTCCAGGCATGTGTGTTTGTGTGTGTGTGTCTGTCTGGAGTAACACTTCATACGCACACACATGCACACACATTTTGAAGTGTAACTCCAGCCGTGTGTGTGTATGAATGAAGTGTAACGCCACCTGTGTATGTGTATATATATGTGTGTGTGTCTATATAGATAGATATAGATAGATAAATATATGGCTGGAGTTACACCTCAAAAACGTCCCTGTTCCAACTTACATACAAATCCAACTTAAGAACAAACCTGCAGGGCCTCTCTTGTTTGTAACTTGGGAACTGTCTGTACTTATGTTGCTGAAGCAAATACTGGCTACATAGATGAGTAATGAGAATATAGCTCCATAATAATCCCTCCTTCTTTCTTTGCTTGCTGCAGTGCCCGGTCTACGACTTGGACAACAACGTGGCTTTTATCGGCATGTACCAGACCATGACCAAGAAGGCCGCCATCACGGTCCAGGTACGGAGGAGCCCTGGGCAAGTCCCTGTGTCTCTTCCTGGTTGGAAAAGGGTGATTTCCTGGTTAACGGCACCGTCCTTGCTTTGCACATCGTTGTCCTACTCCAGAAACTTTGTTTTCATGGCGTCTTGTTTGCAATGGGGTGAGACTCTGTGCAGCGTGTGCAACAGACTCTGCAGGAAATGCTTTGGCTGTGCTCCATAAATGGGGAGAGCAGCCTGTTTAGCCAGCCTTTCCCATGCTGGGGCCAGTAAATGATTGATTCGGATGCCTCTTTTATGTGCGTCTCGATGCCTGGCTCCTCCTCGGAAGAGTCGCTGGGACTTCACGCCCTCGGTTCAGCCCATCAAGCACAGTCGACTGCAGTCCACCAACCAGGCTCGCGGGGGGTGATTGCATGCGCACCAGGCCCATGTTGCGCCTCTTGCCTTCCCTTTCTGCAGAAGAAGGACTACCCCAGCCACAGCTTCTACGTCGTGGTGGTGGTCAAGACGGAGGACGAGGCCTGCGGGGGGGCCCTGCGCTTCTATCCTTACTCCAAAGGTACGGAGGAAAGAGAGCGGCTCATTGGCCATCTGCCTGCATCCTGGGATGGATCAGGATCTCCATGCCATCTCATCCTAGAGGTGGAAGAGACCCCAAAGGCCATCTAGTCCAACCCCTTCTGCCTTCATGCAGGAAAAGCACCACCAAAGCCCTCCCGACAGAGGACCATCTAGCCTCTGCTTCATAATAATAATAATATCCTAGAGTTGGATGAAACCCCAAAGGCCATCCAGTCCCACCCCCTTCTGCCTTCATGCAGGAAAAGCACCACCAAAGGCCTCCTGACAGAGGACCATCCAGCCTCTGCTTCATAATAATAATAATAATATCCTACACCTACTGCCTTCATGCAGGGAAAGCATCATTAAAGCCCTCCCGACAGAGGACCATCTAGCCTCTGCTTAATAATAATAATAATAATAATAATAATAATAATAATAATAATATCCTAGAGTTGGATGAGACCCCAAAGGCCATCCAGTCCCACCCCCTTCTGCCTCCATGCAGGAAAAGCACAATCAAAGCCCTCCCAACAGAGGACCATCCAGCCTCTTCTTAATAATAATAATAATAATAATAATAATAATAATATCCTAGAGTTGGATGAGACCCCCAAAGGCCAGCTAGTCCCACCTCCTTCTGCTTTCATGCAAGAAAAGCACCATCAAAGCCCTCCCAACAGAGAAACATCTAGTCTCTTCTTCTTCATAATAATAATAATAATAATAATAATAATAATATCCTAGAGTTGGATGAGACCCCCCAAAGGGCATCCAGTCCCGCCCCCTTCTGTCTTCATGCAGGAAAAGCACCACCAAAGCCCTCCCAACAGAGGACCATCTAGGCTCTGCTTCATAATAATAATAATAATAATAATAATATCCTAGAGTTGGATAAGACTCCAAAGACCATCCTGTCTCACCCCCTTCTGCCTTCATGCAGGAAAAGCACAATCAAAGCTCTCCCTACAGAGGACCATCCAGCCTCTGCTTAATAATAATAATAATAATAATAATAATAATAATAATAATAATATCCTAGTTGGATAAGACTCCAAAGGCCATCCAGTCCAGCCCCCTTCTGCCTTCATGCAGGAAAAGCACAATTAAAGCCCTCTCAACAGAGGAACATCCAGCCTCTGCTTAATAATAATAATAATAATAATAATAATAATAATAATAATATTCTAGAGTTGGATGAGACCCCCAAAGGCTATCCAGTCCAGCCCCGTTCTGCCTTCATGCAGGAAAAGCACCACCAAAGCCCTCTCAACAGAGGACCATCCAGCCTCTGCTTAATAATAATAATAATAATATACTAGTTGGATAAGACTCCAAAGGCCATCCAGTCCAGCCCCTTTCTGCCTTCATGCAGGAAAAGCACCACCAAAACCCTCCCAACAGAGGACCATCCAGTCTCTGCTTAATAATAATAATAATAATAATAATAATAATAACCTAGAGTTGGATGAGACCCCAAAGGCCATCCAGTCTAACCCCTTTTTGCTAGGCAGGAAGACACCATCACAGCCCTCCCAACAGACAGCCACTTGACCCCTGCTTAAAAACCTCCAGAGATGGAGACTCCATCATCTTTATGAAATACGAATCGTAGAGTTGGAAGAGACCACAAGGGCCACCCAGGCCTATTCTTCCGCAAGGGAAGACACCATCAAAGCCCTCCCGACAGAAGGCCATCCGCCCTCTGCTTAAAACTTCCAGAGAAGAAGACTCTAACCAGGCAACGGTGTACTCCGCTATCAAGCAGGACGTTCTTCCTGCAGTTTAATGGAACCTCCATGCCTTTTCCCAATGTGTTTTCCCCTCTACCGACACATTCCAGTTTCATAGACCCCTAGAGTGGGAAGGGGCCCCAAGGGGACCCTCCCATGACATCACCATAACAATAGCTAAGCCTTGCCTTGTCTGTCCCGCCAGATGAACCCGTGGACCAAGGCAACCGCCAGAAAACCCTGGACGTGGTCGTGTCACCAGCCGTTACCTGTAAGTAGCCCCAAAGGGCGGCTGGGTCTGTTTACGCCAGGCCTCGGCCAACTTGGGCCTTCCTTCCAGGGGTTTGGACTCCAGCTCCCATCATTCCTCACAGCCTCAGGCCCCTTCCTTTTACCCCCTCAGCCACTTAAGCAACGGAGGGGGAAAGGGCAAGGGCCCTGAGGCTGTTAGGAATGGTGGGAGGGAGAGAAGGAAGGAAACAAAGAAAGAAAGAAAAAAAAGAAGGGAGAGAGGAAGGAAGGAAAGAAAGAAGAAAGCAAAGAAGAGAGGAAGGAAGAAAAGGAAGGGACGAAAGAAAGGAAAGAAGGGAGATAGGAAGGAAGGGAAAAAGGAAGGAAAGGAAAGAAAGAAAGAAGAGATGGAGGGAGGAAAGGAAAGAAGGGAGATAGGAAGAAAGAAAGAAAAGAAGGGAGGAAGGAAAGAAAGAAAGAAGAAAGGAAAGAAGGGATGGAGGGAGGAAAGGAAAGGAAAGAAGAAAGGAAAGGAAGAAGGTAGAGAGGAAGGAAAGGAAGGAAGAAGAGGAAGGAAAGAAAGAAAGGAAAGAAGGGAGATAGGAAGGAAAGAAGGGATGGAGGGAGGAAAGGAAAGGAAAGAAGACAGGAAAGAAAGAAGGAAGGAAAGAAGGGATGGAGGGAGGAAAGGAAAGAAGAAAGAAAGGAAGAAGGTAGAGGAAGGAAGGAAAGAAAGAAAGAAAGAGAAAGAAGAAAGGGAAGGAAGGAAGGAAGGAATTATTTATTTATTTATTTATTATTATTTAAAAGTTTTGTATACCGACCTTCTCACCTCTCTTGAGGGACTCAGACCGGTTTCCAACCATAATATCACATACAATGTTATGTGATATGGTTGGAAACTGGAAGGAAGTAAAGAAAGAAAGAAGAAAGGAAAAAAGGGGAGGAAGGAAAGGAGGGCTGAAGGAAGGAAAACGGAAAAAAAGAAGGGGGAATGAAAGAAGAGAGGGAGGAAGAAAGGAAAGAAGAGAGAAGGAAAGGAGGGGGAGGCAGAAAGAAAGGGAAGGAAAGAAGAGAGAGAGGAGGAAGGAAAGAAAGGAGGAAGGAAGAGATGGATGAGGGGGAGGCTGTTTCCATGCTTTCCCCATCTCTCCCCCCCACCCCCTTCCTGCCCCCCCCCCCCATGTGCTGGGCCTGCACAAGGCCCCCTCCTCCTGCTGTCTCTCCCCTCCCTTCCCCTTCCCTGCAGCGCAGGCCTATGTCGGCGGGATGCTCTTCGTCCTGGGCGTCTTCCTCTCCTTCTACGTCCTGACCGTCCTCATCGCATGCTGGGAGAACTGGAGGTGAGTCCGGGCCCACAACTCAGTTTTCTCGTTGTGTTTGCGTGACACGCCTGACACACGAACGTGTTGCAACACACTGTTTGCAGAGCTCTGTTCCTAGCACAACACTGTGTTGGCTTCCAATGCAAGGTTGAGACGTTCCTGGAGGGAATACTTTTGAAAACGATGATTATTGTTATTAAAGTATTAATCAAATTGGAAAAAAATCATGTTATGTTGTTGTTATTGTTGTCATTATGTATTTATTACACAACTCTCCTTCGAACTCCAGGAGGGGCATAACAGAGTTACTATTATTATTGTTGTTATTGTTTTGCATGATTATTTTGTTTTTTGGTCTGGAGTTGCAAACATCCTTTGCTTTCTTTTCCCGAAAACAGGCAGCAGAAGAAGAAGCGCCTGGGCCTCTTGGCTGCTATGGACACGCCCACCACCGAAACAGGTATGTATGTATGTATGTATGTATGTATGTATGTATATTGGGATGTAAATACAAGGCTTGTGGATGGGACGATGCCCCAACCTCAGAGCCACAATCCCCAGTCTGCAGAAGGAATGGGAGTTGTGGTACAATGTCAATCCTGGGATTACGTCCACAGTTGCAAAATTATAGCCACCTGATGCCGTTCCATAGAGTCCTGGGATATGCAGTTTTGTGGGGCTCAGCTCCAGCACTAGGGCTCTCTCTCAAAGCAGTCCCAACAGAGGACCATCCAGCCTCTGTTTAAAAGTCTCCAAAAAGAGGACTCCATCACCATCATCATTGTTGTTGTTATTATTAATAAGGATTATTATTATTATTATTATTATTATTATTATTATTATTATTATTAAATCCTAGAGTGGGAAGATACCCCCAAAGGCCATCTAGTCCAACCCCCTTCTACCATTATGCAGGGAAAACTATCAAAGCCCTCCCAAAAGATGGCCATCCATCATCTGCTTAAAAACCTTCAGAGAAAAGGACTCCATTATCATAATATACAAGGGTTATGTTGTTGTTGTTGTTACTATTATTATTATTAAATCCTAGAGTTGGAAGGGACCCCAAAGATCATCTAGTCCAACCCCTTTCTGCCATTATGCGGGAAAGCAATATCAAAAGCCCTCCCAAAAGATGGCCATCCATCATCTGCTTAAAAAACTTCAGAGAAGAGGACTCCATTATCATAATTTGCAAGGGTTATATTATTATTATTATTATTATTATTATTATTATTAAATCCTAGAGTGGGAAGAGACCCCCAAAGGCCATCTAGTCCAACCCCCTTCTACCATTATGCAGGGAAAGCATACAAGGGTTATATTATTATTATTATTATTATTATTATTAAATCCTAGAGTGGGAAGAGACCCCTAAAGGCCATCCAGTCCCACCCCATCCTCTGTTTAAAACCCTCCACAGACCCCATCCTCATCATTAATAAGAATTATTATTATTATTATTGAATAATAGTAGCGAAACGATCGCGGGGTCCCCGAAACCCAGGCCTGGCGCGAGGCACGAGCTCCCTTTCCCGATCTCCGCGCTCGCTCTTCTCTTCCGCCTCAGCCGGGGAAGGTACATTCCCAGCTTTGTTTATCATATTATTATATTATTTAGCTTTGTTTATTATATTATTTAGGGTTCTTGACTTGCAATTCTTTGCATTTAATCCCTTCCGGAGAGCCCGAGCTGCCATATTAAAACGTAAACACTATGCAAAACGAGATAATAATTGAGGGCAGGCATGGGCCAACTTTGGCCCTCCCTCCAGGTGTTTTGGACTACAACTCCCACAATTCCTAACAGCCTACCGGCTGTTAGGAATTGTGGGAGTTGTAGTCCAAAACACCTGGAGGGAGGGCCAAAGTTGGCCCATGCCACCTTTAGGAGCTTTCAGGGTGTTCCGATCCCATTCTGCAAGAATAGGAAAGCGTTCGTTCGTGTGTTTACATCTCTTGTCTTGCTTGAACCTCTGCTTGCAAGCCAATGGCTGAGGATGGGTTGGAGGCGCTCGGCTTGTATTGACTTCTCCCTTTTTCTTCCTCTTGTCTCCTGTCTTGCCTTCAGCCTCTCTCCTGGGTAAGTCTCTCCGGCGGCCGTAGCCTTTCTTTCTTTCTCTCTTTCTCTCTCTCTCTCTCTGGGGCGCTGGCTGGCCCTTCTTGCCCAACCTCTGCTGCTTTCTTGCAGGCCGTGCTCCTCCTCCTCCTCCCCACATCACCCCCGACTCCTTCCTAGGACGCCCGGCTTTCAATAGCTACAGCTATGGCTCCTTCGGTGAGTCCTCTTCGCCCTGGCTCTTGCAATCGAGAGACGTGGAGGGGCGGGGGGTCTTTCGAGATCTATATGCGTATAGATATACGTATAAATATATTGATTGGTCCTTTCCGACGGCGCTTTTGCAGACAACGGTTCCACCACCAGCACCGAAAACGTCACCGACAGCCTCCTCTCCACCGAAGCCTCCTACAGTTACACAGGTGAGGCGCCAAGGTGGACCCTGCAGTTGGGACCCCCGAAGGCCATCCAGCCTGACCCCTTTCTGCTATAGACACTGTCAAAGCCCTCCTCACAGATGGTCATCCATAGAGTTGGAAGAGACCCCCAAAGACCATCCAGCCTGACCACCTTCTGCTATGAAGGATACCATCACTGGCAGATGGCCCTTCAGCCTGTCATAGAATCATAGTATCCTCAAGTTGGAAGGGACCCCCAAAGGCCATCTGGTCTGACTCTTTTCTGCTATAGACACCATCAAAACCATCCCCACAGACAGCCATACAGCCTGTCATGGAATTAAACACTAGAGTTTGAAGGGATCCTCAAAGGCCATCCAGTCTGACCCCTTTCTCCTTAGACACAATCAAAGCCCTCCTCACAGACAGCCATACAGCCTGTCGTAGAACCATAGGACTGGAGTTGGAAGGGACCCCCAAAGGTAATCTGGTCTGACCACCTTCTGCTATAGACACCATCAAAACCCTCCCCACAGATGGCCATCCAGCCATTCACAAAATCATAGTATCCTCAAGTTGGAAGAGAACCCCAAAGGCCATCCGGTCTGACCCCTTTCTACTGTAGACACCATCAAAGCCCTCCCCACAGATGACCATCCAGCCAATCATGAAGTCATAGGACCCTCAAGTTTACTATATTAAGGTCATGGAATCATAATAGTCTCAAGTTGGAAGGAAACCCCAAAGGCCATCCAGCCTGACCCCTTTCTGCTATAGACGCCAACAAAGCCCTCCTTACAGACAGCCATACAGCCAATCATGAAGTCATAGGACCCTCAAGTTTACTATATTAAGGTCATGGAATCATAATATTCTCAAGTTGGAAGGGACCCCCAAAGGCCATCCAGCCTGACCCCTTTCTGCTATAGACACAGTCAAAGCCACCCCCACATACAGCCATACAGCCTGTCATGGAATTAAACCCTAGAGTTTGAAGGGATCCTCAAAGGCCATCCAGTCTGACCCCTTTCTCCTTAGACACAATCAAAGCCCTCCTCACAGACAGCCATACAGCCTGTCGTAGAACCATAGGACTGGAGTTGGAAGGGACCCCCAAAGGTAATCTGGTCTGACCACCTTTTGCTATAGACACCATCAAAGCCCTCCCCACAGATGGCCATCCAGCCATTCACAAAATCATAGTATCCTCAAGTTGGAAGAGAACCCCAAAGGCCATCCGGTCTGACCCCTTTCTACTGTAGACACCATCAAAGCCCTCCCCACAGATGACCATCCAGCCAATCATGAAGTCATGGGACCCTCAAGTTTACTATATTAAGTTCATGGAATCATAATATCCTCAAGTTGGAAGGGAACCCCAAAGGCCATCCAGCCTGACCCCTTTCTGCTATAGACACCGTCAAAGCCCTCCTCACAGACAGCCATCCAGCCAATCATGAAGTCATAGGACCCTCAAGTTTACTATATTAAGGTCATGAAATCATAATATTCTCAAGTTGGAAGGGAACCCCAAAGGTCATCCAGTCTGACCCCTTTCTGCTAGAGACACTATCAAAGCCCTCCCCACAGACAGCCATTCAGCCAGTCATGAAGTCATAGAACTCTCACGTTGGAAGGGACCCAAAAGGCCATCCAGTCTGACCCCTTTCTACTATAGACACCATCAAAGCCCTCCCCACTGATGGCCATCCAGCCAGTCATGGAATCATAATATTCTCAAATTGGAAGGGACCCCCAAAGGCTATCCATTCTGACCCCTTTCTGCTATAGACACCATCAAAGCCCTCCCCATATATGGCCAGGGACCCCCAAAGGCCATCCATTCTGACCCCTTTCTGCTATAGACGCCAACAAAGCCATCCCCACAGATGGCCATCCAGCCGGTCGTGGAATCATAATATTCTCAAGTTGGAAGGGAACCCAAAAGGCCATCCAGCCTGACCCCTTCCTGCTATAGACACCATCAAAACCATCCCCACAGAAAACCACCCAGCCAGTCATGGAATTAAACACTAGAGTTAGAAGTGATCCTCAAAGGCCATCCAGCCTGACCCCTTTCTCCTTAGACACAATCAAAGCCCTCCCCACAGACGCCATCCAGTATGGCATAAAAGCATAGAGTTGGAAGGGACCCCCAAAGGCCATCCGGTCTAACCACCTTCTGCTATGAAGGATACCATTACTGACAGATGGCCCTTCAGCCTGTCATGGAATCATAGTATCCTCGAGTTAGAAGAGACCCCCAAAGGCCATCCAGTCTGATTCCTTTCAGCTATAGACAACATCAAAGCCACCCCCACAGACAGCCATACAGCCTGTCATGGAATTAAACACTAGAGTTTGAAGGGATCCTCAAAGACCATCCAGTCTGACCCTTTTCCTGCTATAGACACTGTCAAAGCCCTCCCCACAGATGGCTATTCAGCCAGTCATGAAGTCATAGGAGCCTCGAGTTGGAAGGGACCCGAAAGGCCATCCAGTCTGACCCCTTTCTTATATAGACACCATCAAAGCCCTTCTCACAGACGGCCACCCAGCCTGTCATAGAATCATAGCATCATAAAAGTGAGAAGGAACCCCAAGGGCCATCCAGTCCAATTCCTTTCATCCAAGCAGGAAGGCACCATCCAATCCCTCCTGACTGATGGCCACTCAGCCTCTGTTTAAATATTTCCCAGTCCCAAACGCCTTTTGCCATAAAAGACAACATCTAGGGTTGTGGAATCATAGTATCCTTGAGTTGGAAGGGACCCCCAGAGGCCACCCAGCCTGACCCCTTTCTGCTCTAGACCCCATCAAAGCCCTCCTCCCAGAGGCCACCCAGGCTGACCTCCTCCTTGCAGGCAGGAAGGGGCCGCCCTGTTCTCGTTTAACCCTCTGCTTTCCTTTCAAGGGCAGGACCCGTGCCAGCGCCGCCAGAGACACTGGGCCATCCCTATGGGTAGACCGTTAGGGGCACGGGGCTCCTCCAATGGCTGCAATCATCGGGGCCAGTGCCCGCTTCCCGGCGCTTGTATGGGGAGCGGGGAAGGAAGGAAGGAAGGAAAGAAGGAAGGAAGGAAGGGGGCCGCCTTGGCCCAAGAAAGCGCCAGGAACCGGGTGCAAGTGCCCTTTCCCCTGGGCAAGCGGTGGCTTTCTGAGGAGGGTCCGGCCAAGCCACGAATGGGTGGGACCGCAGAGAAGGAGGGGTGTTGCCTCTCCCATTGGGATGCACCCCTTTCTGCTCATTCTTATTAATATTTACGTAATTCATTATTATTATTATTATTATTTCAAATTATTAATATTAATTAGCCCAAGGGATGAATACACTATGTAACACAACTTTTGTTCCTGGCTTATCAATGTCCATCTTCTAATGGGTTCTATCATCAAAACATGGGGAAAGTTTACTAAACTGCACAAATGTTGTATTTGAGGGAAGGAGGGAGGGACATCCTGCTATAGCACATTATATTATAATTATGTATATTATGATATTATATCATAAAATTATAATTGTATTATATTATAATCATGTCACATAATATATCTATATAAATAATAATGTAATGTTTAATGTATTGTCGAAGGCTTTCATGGCTGGAATCACTAGGTTCTTGTGGGTTTTTTCGGGCTATAGAGCCATGTTCTAGAGGCATTTCTCCTGACGTTTCGCCTGCATCTATGGCAAGCATCCTCAGAGGTATGAGGTCTGTTGGAATTAGGACAATGGGTTTATATATCTGTGGAATGGCTGGGGTGGGGCAAGGAGCTCTTCCCTGCTGCAGTTAGGTGTGAATGTTTAGCTGATCACCTTCATTAGCATTTGAAGGCCTGCCTGAGCCTGGGAAAATCTGTTGCTGGGAGGTGTTAATCTGTGCCTGGTTTTTTCCTCTCTGTTGTTTAGCTGTTATAATTTTAGAGTTTTTAAATACTGGTAGTCAGATTTTGTTCATTTTCATGGTCTCTTCCTTTCTGTTGAGATTGTCCACATGCTTCTTGTGGATTTCAATGGCTTCTCTGTGTAGCCTGACATGGTGGTTGTTGGTGTGGTCCAGCACTTCTGTGTTCTCAAATAATATGCTGTGTCCAGGCTGGTTCATCAGGTGCTCTGCTATGGCTGACTTCTCTGGTTGAAGGAGTCTGCAATGCCTTTCATGTTCCTTGATGCGTGTTTGGGCAATGCTGCTGCGTTTGGTAGTCCCTCTGTAGACTTGTCCACAGCTGCATGGTATACAATGGTAGACTCCTGCAGAGGTGAGAGGATCCCTCTTGTCCTTTGCTGAATGGAGCATCTGTTGGATTTTCTTGGTGGGTTTGTAGATATAAACCCATTGTCCTAATTCCAACAGACCTCTACCTCTGAGGATGTTTGCCATAGATGCAGGCGAAACGTCAGGAGAAATGCCTCTAGAACATGGCTCTATAGCCCGAAAAAACCCACAAGAACCTAATGTAATGTTTGTTTGTGGGATTAACATAACTCAAAAACCACGGGATGAATTGACACCAAATTAGGACACAAGATACCGCTCAGGGCAATGAGTGACCATCACTCATAAAAGCACTGAAAAACACTGCAGAAGCCAAAAATTAAAAATACATTACAATGCATGCACAAAACCACATATATATACGCAAACACACGTACATACACATATATATACAAAATACACATATACCCTGACTGGGCCACAGCAACATGTGGCAGGGGACAGCTAATAAATTAATATATAATAATAAATATTATAACAATAAAATAATTATATGTAGCACATGATATTATAATCATGTTTGTTATGTTATATTATAATTGTTTTACATTATAATTATATGATATATCATTCATAAATATTATAACAATAAATAGTATTAATAATAATATTATGTAACACAATTTGATAAAATCATATTACATAGTATTATTATTTATTATATTTATTGTTGTAGTATTTATTATATATTAATTATATTTTATATGGTGTAGTTATAAGACAATTACAATATTATGATATAATATACTAACTATAATTATATGATATATCATTAATAAATATTATAACAATAAATAGTATTAATAATAATACTATGTAACACAATTTGATAAAATCATATTACATAGTATTATCATTATATTGTTGTATATTTTATTATATATTAATTATATTTTATATGGTGTAATTATAAGACAATTACAATATTATGATATAATATACTAATAACTATAATTATATGATATATCAATAAATATCACAATAAATAGTATTAATAATACTATAACACAATTTGATAAAATCATATTACATAATATTCTTATTCATTATTTATTATATTTATTGTAGTATTTATTATTATATAGTAATTATATTCTATATGGTGTAATTATAAGACAATTAAAATATTATGATACAATATGCTAATAAATATAATTATATGATATATCATTATAAATATTATAACAATAAATAGTATTAATAATAATACTGTGTAACACAATTTGATGAAATCATATTACATAGTATTATTATTTATTATATTTATTGTTGTAGTATTTATTATATATTAATTATATTTTATATAGTGTAGTTATAAGACAATTACAGTATTATGATATAATATACTAATAAATATAATTAGGATGATGTCCCTACCGCAGAAACAAAGTTTTTGCAGTTTAGTAAACTTTATGATAGAACCAATTAGGAAATGACATTTATAACCCAGGCAAAAAAATTATATTACATAGTGTGATATAATAATAATAATAATAATAATAATAATATATTACAATTATAATATAATAATCAATATATTTATAGTATAATAATATAATGTCCTATAGCTGGGTGTCCCTCCCTCCTGCAAAGACAAAGTTTGTTCAGTTTAGTAAACTTTTCCCATGTTTTGATGGTAGAACCAATTAGGAAATGACATTGATAACCCAGGAACTAATTGTGTTACGGAATGATATGGATTGACGCCACTTCCCATGGGGGTCCCCTCCTCAGAAAGCTACCCAAGGAAGCAGCAGTAGGTCATCTCTACAAGGTTTCCTACAAGAAAGCGTTAATTGCAAGGGCCGGGCCCTCAAAGCAGAGTGATTGCTGCTCGCCTGGAAAGGGAAGGGAGGAGAGGGTGACGGAAGGGGTCTTTCTCTCGCCTGCATCTGCCCCGTCGCGCTGCCTCCTCTACTCAGTCACCCTATTGCTCTGGTCCCAGTTGAACGACTGGATCCATGAGGCTGGTTCACCCTAAATCCCACAACCCTGCAGAGGTTATTTATTTATTTATTTATTTGCAGTATGCATATTCCGCCCTTCTGACCCCAAAGGGGACTCAGGGCGGATCACAGAAAACCTATACGGCAAACATTCAATGCCGATTATACACTGACAAGATAGACAACTGTACATAGAGGTATATAGATATTTTTCCCCATCTTCAGTATCTTGGAGGCGTATGCTCGGTTCTGGCCATGGGGGGGTGGGGGGTGCTGTCACTCCATCTTGCCAAGTTGCAGCAGCTCTGATCATCCCTCACTATTGGATGCCCCTATTTGGACTCACAGTACAAAAATATGGCATATATTTGAGTCCCATCCTCGATTCCAAGGAGCTCTCTGTGTTTGGCCATACCTGTCACCATCCGGACCTGGTGCCTTTCCCATGTTTCTCTTACTAGTTCCATCACTGTGATGGAAGAGCCAAGTTTGCCCATGTCAGCCCTAGATGCTTCCCCTCCTGGAGGGGTTCAGGCCATGAATGGAGGGCCTAAAGGTTAAGGAAGACCCCCAAATGAAGGCCTCGGGGGTGATGCCAGTCCTCTTCTCTGCCCGCAGACCGCTCCTTGGAGAACATGGCTGGGCGGCCGAGGCTGGACTCACTCAGCTCCGTGGAGGAGGACGACTACGACACTTTGGCCGACATTGACTCGGATAAAAACGTCATCCGCACCAAGGTGGGCTTTCACGCAGATGGACAGGCATTAGATATGAGTAAATACGATAATTTGGAGATGGGGAGGAGGATGCGGGCAGCAGAATGTGGCTTGGCTGACTTGACTGAGCCACATCAAAGAACAATCTGCGGGACTTTGTGGGCCTCACTGTGGTCCACTCGCATCCAAGTTTGTATGACTTTGGGGTGGCGAATAGCTCAAAATTCATACCAGAAAGATAATAGGAGCTACAGATCAGGGCTTGGAGGCAGCTCCGGACAAGTAGCCTATAGGAAAGAGAGCCAAAGCTGACACATCTCTCTCTCCGTCCTGTCTCTCCTCCCAGCAATACTTGTACGTGGCAGACCTGGCTCGCAAAGACAAGCGAGTGTTGCGGAAGAAGTACCAGATCTACTTCTGGTGAGAAGGGATGGGGAGGCGTGCAGGGTGGGTGGGGAAGGTGAGGGGCACCCCTTTCCTCCCTCCTTCCTCTCACCCTCCTTTCCCTATTCTGCCCCTCGCAGGAACATCGCCACCATTGCGGTCTTCTACGCTCTGCCGGTCATCCAGCTGGTCATCACATACCAGACGGTAACGGAAGATGCCCCTCTGGCCCCTGGGCATTTCGAGGGGTGGGCAGGGAGGCCGGGAGGCTGTCCTGAGGCAGATAAATAAGAACATGTCAGTCTCACCCCATTTACTAGACTCTGCTGCTGCCAGAACGGAGAGGAAAGTGGGGAGTTGGGGTTGCCCTACTGGTCCAGTTCTGTGCATTGATTATGTTTGCCCTTCCTTCTATCATTCCATCTGTCCATCCATCTATCCATCTTTCCCTTTATCCACTCATCTATCCATCTTTCCTTCCTTCCATCTATCCATTCATCTGTCCATACATTGTTCTGTTCATCCATCAACCCACCTATCCATGTTTCATCCTTCCTTCCTTCCTTCCTACCTACCTACCTACCTACCTTCCATCTGTCCACCCATCTATTCATCTATCCATGTTCCCATCTATCCATCCATCCACCTATCTGTCCTTCCTTCCTTCCATTTGTCCATCCATTCATCCATCCATCTGTCCATCCATGCTTCCATTCATCCATCAACCCACCTACCCATGCTTCTATCCATTCTTCCATCCATTCACCTTTCCTTCCTTCTCTCCATCTATCCATAAGTCCTTCCTTCCACCTATACACCCATTCTTCCTTCTATCCGTCCATTCTTCTGTTCATCCATCAACTCACCTATCCATGCCTCCATCCATTCCATCCACTTGCCCATCTATCTATCTTTCCTTCCATCTATTCACCCTATCTGTCCTTCCTTCTCTCCTTCCTTCCTTTCTCCTTTCCTTCCTTCTCTCCACCTCTCCATAATTCCTTCCTTCCACCCATACACCCATGCTTCCATTAATCCATCCTCACCTATCATGCTTCCATCCATCAACCCTTCCTTCCATTCAACTGTCCATTCTTCCTTCTCTCCATCTATTCACCCATCCAACTGTCCTTCCTTCCTTCCATCCTTCCTTCTCTCCATCCATCCAACCATCCATCCATCTGCCCACTCACTCACCTACCTTACCTTCCTTCCTGCCATCCTTCTCTCAATCTATCCATTCATCCACCTATCTATCTATCCTTCCTTCTTTCCATTTGTTTGTCCATCTGTCCATCCATGCTTCCGTTCATCTATCAACCCATCTACCCATGTTTCCATCCATTCTTCCATCCATTCACCAATTCATTCTTCCTTTTATCTGTCCATTCTTCTGTTCATCCATCAACCTATCCATGCCTCCATCCATTCCATCCACTTACCCATCTATCTATCCTTTCTTCCCTCTATTCACCCCATCTGGCCTTCCTTCTCTCCTTCCTTCCTTCCTTCCTTCCTTCCTTCCTTCCTTCCTTCCTTCCTTTTCTTCCTTTCTCCTTTCCTTCCTTCTCTCCATCTATCCATAATTCCTTCCTTCCACCCATACACCCATGCTTCCATTAATCCATCCTCACCTATCATACTTCCATCTATCCATCCTTCCTTCCATCTGTCCATTGTTCCTTCTCTCCATCTATTCACCCATCCAACTGTCCCTCCTTCCTTTCGTCCTTCCTTCTCTTCATCCATCCAACCATCCATCCACTCACCTAACTTACCTTCCTTCCTGCCATCCTTCTCTCCATCTATTCATCCTCTCTTCCTTCCTTCTACACATCCATGTTTCCATCTATCCTTCCTTCTATCAATCCTTCCTTCCATCCATCTGTCGAGCCATCTATCCATCCATGCATTCTTCTTTCCATCCATCAACCCACCTATCCATGCTTCCATCTGTCCATCCATCCATCCATCCATTCCTCCTTCCTTCTCTACATCTATCCATCCATCTATCTATCTATCTATCTATCCATCCAACCATCCATACATCCACCCATCCAACCTTCCTTCCACCCTTCCTTCCTTCCTTCTCTCTATCCATCCACCCTCTCTTCCTTCCTTCCTTCCTTCCTTCCTTCCTTCCTCTCTTCCCTTTCTGTCTGGCAGGTGGTGAATGTTACCGGGAACCAAGACATTTGCTACTACAACTTCCTGTGCGCCCACCCTCTGGGCAACCTCAGGTAGGGGACTCGGGACGGGGTCTGGGGGTCCGAGGAGGGTTCTGCTCTGCTCAAAGGGCACCTTGAGCCATGCTCTCCTCCTCCTCCTCCTCTTCGCAGCGCCTTCAACAACATCCTCAGCAACCTGGGCTACATCCTGCTGGGCCTCCTCTTCCTACTCATCATCCTCCAGCGTGAGATCAACTACAACCGGGCGCTGATGCGCAACGACCTTCAAGCTGTGGTGAGTCTCAACATTAGAAATACACATGGCTGTCTGGATTGAATGGGGGAACTACAACTCCCATCACCCTCTGTCAGTGCTCTCCAGGTGTGGGAGCCCTCTTGGAAAATACATTCAAACATAGATCCATACATGCCTATGTACAAACATATATTCACCTTTCTATTAATAATAATAATAATAATAATAATAATAATAATAGTAATAATAGCTTTATTTATATTCTACCTACCGGCTGTTAGTAATGGTGGCAGTTGGAGTCCAAAACACCTGGAGGGCCAAAGTTTCCTCATGCCTGATATAGATTGTGTGTGTGTGTGTGTGTGTGTTTATTTATATCTATATGGGTAAATAAGACCCTGTTGATGGATCTTCCTCTAACTCTTCCTAGGAATGTGGCATCCCCAAACACTTTGGCCTCTTCTATGCCATGGGCACGGCCCTCATGATGGAGGGGCTTCTCAGCGCCTGCTACCACGTCTGCCCCAACTACACCAACTTCCAGTTCGGTGAGTGCGGTTTCGAGCGGAAATAATAATAGTAATCCTTCTTAATGATGAGATGTAGTTTCCTTCACTGGAGGCTTTGAAACAGAGGCCAGGAGGCCTGTCAGGAGGACTTTGATTGTGTTTTTCCTGCCTGGCAGAAAGGAGGGGATTGGACTGGATGGCCTTTGGGATCCCTTCAAACTATATTATTATTATTATTAGTACCCACCACACGTTGCTGTGGCCAACCTTCCCTCTCTCTTTCTCCCTTTCTTTCTTTCCTTCCTTCCTTCCTTCCCTCCCTCCCTCTTTCCTTCCCTCTTTTTTTTCCTTCCTTTTTCCCATCTTGTTTCTTCCTTCTCTACCTGTTTCTTTCCTCCCTTCCTTTGCTCTTTGGTTCCATCCTTCCTTCCCTCCCTCCCTCCCTCCCTCCCTCTTTCTCTCTTTCATCCCTTCTCTCCTTCCTTCCTTCCCCCTCCCTTTCTTTCCTTCTTTCACTTTTTTATTTCCTTCTCTCCTTCCTTCCTTCCTTCTTTTCCTTCCTTCCTTTCCTTCTTTCCTTCCCTCCCTCCCTCCTTCTTTCCCTCTTTCTCTCCCTCCTTCTCTCCTTCCTTCCTTCCTTCCCCTTTCTGTGTATATGTGTTTTGTGTGTGTATAAATGCATATATGTGTGTATATATTTGTGTATGTGAGTTTGTGTATATGTGTGGTTTTGAGAATGTGTTTTAATGTATTTGGGGGGGGGTGCTTTTAAAGTCTCTTTTGCTGTGTTTTTCAATGTTTTTATGAGTGACGGTCACTTGTTGGACTGAGAGGTGTCTTGTGTCCAAATTTGGTGTCAATTCGTCTAGTAGCTTTTGAGTTAATTCCACAAACAAACATTATATTTTTATTTATATAGATTATTATTATTATTATTATTATTATTATTATTATTATTATTGAGGTGGGTGGCTGGGGATGTTTTGAATGTGCTTTTCCTGCATGAAGACAGAATGGGGTTGGACTAGATGGCTCATGCGGTCTCTTCCAACTTTATGAATCAATAATAATAATCCCTGTGAATAATGACAGTGATGGTGTCTCCTCCTTTGGATGGTCATCTTCATAATGGCTGAAGGGGGTTGGACCACATGGCTTTTATTTATTTATTTATTTATTTATTTACAGTATTTATATTCTGCCCTTCTCACACCGTAGGGTCCTTCTAACTAGGATGTAGTAGTAGTAGTAGTAGTAGTAGTCCCTTTTCATGATGATGCTGGTGATGATCTTTTTATTTATTTATTTATTTACAGTATTTATATTCTGCCCTTCTCACACTGCAAGGTCCATTCTAACTCTAGGATTCAATAATAATAATAATAATAATAATAATAATAATAATAGTCCCTTTTCATGATGATGATGATGATGATGATGATGATGATGATCTTGAGTCTGTCCTCATGGCCTGCTGCCTTTCTTCTTCTTCTGTCAGACACCTCCTTCATGTACATGATTGCCGGGCTCTGCATGCTGAAGCTCTACCAGAAGCGGCACCCGGACATCAACGCCAGCGCCTACAGCGCCTACGCCTGCCTCGCCATCGTCATCTTCTTCTCTGTCGTCGGCGTGGTGAGCGAGCCCTTCCCAAATTCACATTCATTACACCAAAGTCCAATCACTCTGCTGGGGTGTTGGTCTTATCAGGACCGTTCCATATGGTTTTAAAGTCATGCCTTTTTTACCTAGTGTTTTTGTCTTGTCAGCCACACAGAGTCTTGTCATTGGGGGAAAGGGGTGCAGATAATAATAATAATCATCATCATCTATATAAATAAAAATGTAATGTTAGTTTGTGGGATTAACATAACTCAAAAACCACAGGACAAATTGACACTGAATTTGGACACAAGACACCTCTCAGGCCAACGAGTGACCATCACTCAGAAAAACACAGCAGAAGAGACTTAAAATCGAAAAAAGCAAAAAGACATTACAGCGCATGCACAAAAACGACTCCCTATTATAAAAAAAACACACAATAGCATATCCACGCTCTCTTCTGGACTACAGCTCCCAGCATCCCCTAGGCCAGGCCCTTTAGGAGAAGAGGAGGATCCAAATGCACTGCTTCCAAGCTGCAAACTTTCTTCTCCTTTGATTTCTTTGAGAGCATCCCAATCCCTGCATATTTCCCATTTCCTATTCCTGGACTGCAACTCCCAGATAGATAGATTACATAGAGATAGGTAAGAAGAGAAGGAAGGAAGGAGAGAAAGGAAGGAAGGAAGGAGGAAAAGGGAAGGAAGGGAGAGAGGAGAGAAAGAGGGAGGGGTTGGCCACAGCAATGTGTGGTGGGTACATCTAATAATAATAATAGTAATAATAGTAATAATAATAATAATGGGAAGTGTTCAACTTGTGATTTTGTAATACGAAATCCAGCATATAGATCTCTTTTGCTGTGACATACTGTGTTTTTGTGTCAGTAAAATAATAATAATAATAATAATAATATCTTCTCTAAGTCTATTAAAACTAGGCCTCGTATCAACAAACTCATTACCATTATCTTGAAGCTTCTTATTCTCGACTCCTGGAGTTTCTGCCTCTGAACTCCTTCCTTGCCCTACATATCGGCTCCGCTGCATCCTCTGGAATGTGGCCTTGACTAGCTGGAGACACAGACTGCTCCGTTTCAGGACTTAAAATCTCAGGCCCCACCCCAAATCCCCATTAACAGTAATTTATTTATTTATTTATTTGCTGTATTTGTACACCGCCTTTCTCAGCCCATCGGCGACTCAAGGCGGTTTCCAACAAATCAGTACACATAAAAACATAGTATAGATCAGTGTTTCTCAGCCTTCCTAATTCTACGACCCCTGAATACAGTTCCTCATGTTGTGGTGACCCCCAACGATAAAATTATTTCCATTGCTACTTCATAACTGTTATTTTGCAACTGTTATGTATCATCATATGAATATCTGATATGCAAGATGTATTTTCATTCACTGGACCAAATTTGGCACACATACCTGATATGCCCAAATTTGCATTCTTGGGGGGGATTGATTTTGTTATTTGGGAGTTGTAGTTGCTGGGATTTATAGTTCACCTACAATCAAAGCGCATTTTGGACTCCACCAATGATGGAATTGAACCAAACTTGGCACACAGTTCCCCCATGAACAAGATAAAATACTGGAAGGGTTTGGTGGGCATTGACCTTGAGTTTGGGAGTTGTTGTTCACCTACACCCAGAGAGCCCTGTGGACTCAAACAATGATGTATCTGGACCAAACTTGGCACAAATACTCAATATGCCCACATGTGAACACTAGTAGAGTTTGGGGGAAATAGACCTTGACATTTGGGAGTTGTAGTTGCTGGGATGTATAGTTCACCTCCAATCAAATAATATTCTGAACCCCACCAATGATAGAATTGGGCCAGACTTCCCACACAGAACCCCCATGACCAACAAAAAATACTGTGTTTTCTGATGGTTTTTGGTGACCCCTCTAACCCCTCCCAACCCCCAGGTTGAGAAACGCTGATATAGATTAAAACATTGAAACAGTATAAAACATCACAAGAGCAATAAAACAACATCATCAGCATCTCATTTTTCTCAAGCATTGTCCAATGCCATTGTCGGGTCATTCGATTTCCTATATTAGCTACTCTGCATTTGTAAACGCTTGCTCGAACAGCCATGTTCTAACTTGCCTCCGAAATGTCAAGAGGGAGGGAGCAGATCTGATGTCCTTAGGGAGGGTGTTCCATAGCCGAAGGGCCACCACTGAGAAGGCCCTGTCTCTCGTCCCCGCCAAACGTACTTGTGACGAAGGTGGGATCGAGAGCAGGGCCTCCCCAGATGATCTTAAGGTCCTCGGTAGTTCATAAGGGGAGATAAGTTGGGACAGGTATCTTCTGGTATCAGTCTGAGATAATCTCAGACACCACCATGGCCTGAACTAACACTGAATGCAATGTTTAGGGACAGATAAGCATAAAGGAACAGATGGTGATGATGATGATGATGATGATGATGATGATGATAGTAGTAGTAATCTATATAAATATAAAGGTAATATTCGTTTGTGGGATAAACAGAACTCAAAAACCACTGGTCAAATTGACATCAAATTTGGACATAAGGCATCTAACAACCCAATGTATGCCCTTCACTCAAAAAATTGATTTTGTCATTTGGGAGTTGTAGTTGCTGGGATTTATAGTTCACCTACAATCAAAGAGCATTCTGAACTCCACCAGTGATGGAATTGAACCAAACTTAGCACGCAGTTCTCCCATGACCAACAGAAAATACTGGAAGGGTTTGGTGGGCATTGACCTTGAGTTTGGGAGTTGTAGTTCACCTAAATCCAGAGATCACTGTGGACTCAAACAATGATGGATCTGGACCAAACTCTACACGAAGACTCAATATGCCCAAATGTGAACACTGGTGGAGTTTGGAGAAAATAGAATCCTGACATTTGGGAGTTGTAGTTGTGGGATTTATAGTTCACCTGCAATCACAGAGTATTCTGAATCCCACCAACGATGGAATTGAACCAAACTTGGCACACAGTTCTCCCATGACCAACTGGAAGGGTTTGGTGGGCAGTGTTCTTTGTATTTGGAGTTGTAGTTTACCTCCATCCAGAGATCACTGTGGCCTCAAACAATGATGGATCTGGACCAAACTTGGCACGAATATTCAATATGCCCAAATGTGAACACTAGTGAAGTTTGGGGAAAATAGAATCCTGACATTTCGGAGTTGTAGTTGTGGGATTTATAGTTCACCTACAATCACAGAGTATTCTGAATCCCACCAATGATAGAATTGGGCCAAACCTCCCACACAGAACCACCATGTGGGCCACAGCAACGCATGGCAGGGGATGACTAGTAATAGTAATAATAGTATTGTCATCTTGTAACTTACTCTGAGTCCACAATGTTTAGGGAAAGGGGTGTACAAATAAAGCAACAGAGTAATGATAGATAGATACGATAGATACGATAGATAGATAGATACGATAGATAGATAGATAGATAGAGATACAATAGATAGATAGATAGATAGAGATACGATAGATAGATAGATAGATAGATAGATAGATAGATAGGATAGATAGATAGAGATACGATAGATAGATAGATAGATAGAGATACGATAGATAGATAGATAGATAGATAGATAGATAGATAGATAGATAGATAGATAGATAGATAGATAGATAGAGATACGATAGATAGATAGATAGATAGATAGATAGATAGGATAGATAGATAGATAGATAGGATAGATAGATAGATAGATAGATAGATAGATAGATAGATAGATAGATAGATAGAAGCCCCTTGCTTTGTGTGGCTCCCCTTTCCACTTGTGCCCTCTTCCCTATCATCATCCTTCCCCCTTTTCTTGCTCTGCTGGGATTTTCATGTGCCCAGGAGGTACGGTTTGGGCAAAGAGACCCCTTGGCACACACAGCCATTCCCATAAGGAGGGTGGGAGAGGTTGGGAATGGGTCTGGGGTCTCGTCATGCTTCTGATTTCACCTCCTTCCAGGTCTTTGGGAAGGGCAACATGGCCTTCTGGATCGTCTTCTCGGTCATCCACATCGTCTCCACGTTGCTGCTCAGCACCCAGCTCTATTACATGGGCCGCTGGAAGCTGGGTGAGTTTGGGGGGCTCCCAGTGGACACTAAATGGGAGCACTCAGGTTCTTATCTTCCTGTTCCTGGTTTGGAAAGGTTATTTCCTCTTTCATTGTGTGCCCCTTCCTTTGAAAGTAGTTGCTCTACTCCAGAAACTTTGTTTTTGTAGCTGCCACCACGTTGAATGTGTTGAGGCTCAATGCGAGATTCATTGAAAAACTCTAGCAGGATATGTCATAGTGATATATACTACAATAATATAATAATATATAATTATAGTAAATATATTAATAATATAATTAATATATTATAAATAATATAATATTTAATTATATATTTAATAATATAATGCAGTTATAATATAACATAACCTAATATAGTATAATAATAAATATATAATATATAATTATAATAGTATAATACAATTATAATGCAGTAATATAATTATAATACAATAATATCATATAATGTCCTGCAGGATGTCCCTCCCACACAAATCTATTATAATAATATAATATAATATAACATAATATAATATAACATTATATATATATATATATATATATATATAATTATAAGAGTATAATACAATTCTAATGTAGTAATATAATTATAATACAACAATATCATATAATGTGCTGCAGGATGTCTCTCCCACACAAATCTATTATAATAATACAATACAATTATAATATAATATAATAATATATATTTCTAATATATAATTATAATACAGTAATATCATATAATGTGCTGCAGGATGTCCCTCTCACACAAATCTATTATAATAATACAATACAATTATAATATAATATAATAATATATATTTCTAATATATAATTATAATAGTGTAATACAATTATAAGGTAGTAATATAATTATAATACAGTAATATCATATAATGTGCTGCAGGGTGTCCCTCCCACACAAATCTATTATAATAATATAATACAATTATAAATAGTATAACATAATATAATAATATATATATCTAATATATAATTAGAATAGTATAATACAATTATAATGTAGTAATATAAGTATAATACAATTATCATATAATATAACAACATAATATAATAATATATATTTCTAATATTTAATTATAATAGTATAATACAATTATAATGTAGTAATATAATTATAATATAATACAATTAATATAATATAATATAACATAACCTAATATAGTATAATAATATATATTTATAATATATAATTATAATAGTATAATACAATTATAATGTAGTAATATAATTATAATACAATAATATCATATAATGTACTGCAGGATGTCCCTCCCACACAAACAAAAGTTTTTGCAGTTTAATAAACTTTATAATTATAATAATAATAATAATAATAATGGACCCTTCTTCCCGGCCATTCCTCAATCCCGACATCATCTCTCTTTCCTACGCAGACTCTGGCATCCTGCGCAGGATTCTGCACGTCCTTTACACCGACTGCATCCGCCAGTGCAGCGGGCCCATGTATGTGGTGAGTAGGCCCATTGCTTCTTCTTCTTCTCCTTCTCCCGGGTCTGTCCTCAGAGATAATCCAATTTAGTGAGATTCCTCCCAAGGTTTCCCCCCTCGAGACCGGATCCCCTGTTGCTTAACACTGTGCGTTAGAAATGCAAAGCCCTCTCTCCTTCTCGAGATATCCATAGGAATATCCCTCTCCTGCGGTCAGTTGGACAAAGGATCTCTTTCTCCTTTCCTCCGCAGGATCGGATGGTGCTCCTGGTGATGGGCAACATTATCAACTGGTCCCTGTGAGTAAAACCAAGTGGGAGGATGGCCATCTGTCAGGAGAGATCGGATTGTGTCTTGGAAGAGAGGGGGGGTGGACTGGATGGCCCTTGGGGGGGTCCCTTCCATCTCTAGGATTCAATAATAATAATAATATAATGGATAGTAATAGATAATATTATAATAGTAATTCCATCTTTCTGCCTGGCAGAAGGGGACTGGACTGGATGGCCTTTGGGATCCCTTCCAACTCTATGAATAATAATAATTATTATTATTATTATTGACAATAATGAATAATAATATAATAGTAATTCTATCTTCCTGCCTGGCAGAATGGGGTGGGACTGGATGGCCTTTGGGGTCTCTTCCAACTCTAGGATTCAATAATAATAATAATAATATGTTGTTGTAGATAATGGTGATGAAGTCTCCTTCTCTGGAAGCTTTTTAAACAGAGGCTGGATGGCCATCTGTCAGGAAGGCTTTGATGGTGCATTTCCTACATGTCAGAAGGGGGTGTACTGGGTGGCCTTTGGAGGTTCCTTCCAACTCTGTTTTTCTTAATATTATTGAAGCTGGATGGCCACCTGTCGGGAGGGCTTTGATTGTGCTTTTTAAGCCTAGCAGAAGGGGGTTGGACTGGATGGCCCTTAGGGTCTCTTCCAACTCTAGCATTCAATAATAGTAATATAATAATAACAATCCCATGAGCAGTGATGATGATGTTGATGGTGTCTCCTTCTTTGGATGGTCATCTGTTGGGAATGCTTTGATTGTGATTTCCTTGCGTAATGGCAGGAGGGACTGGGACTGGATAGCCTTTAGAGGAGTGGTTCTCAACCTGGGGGTTGCGACCCCCCAGGGGGGTCACTGGGCCATTTTCTGGGGGTCTGAGGCTGTTAGGAATTGTGGGAGTTGAAGTCCAAAACACCTGGAGGGCCTAAGTTGGCCCAGGCCTGGTATAGAGAAAGAATGTTTATGTGTGTGAGAAAGACTTTGGAGAGACAAAGCGCGGGCGAGTGTGTGAAGAGAGGTCCCCTACGTCTCCCCTAAATCACTCTCAGTTCCTCCCAAACGCCTCCAGTATTTTTTGTTTGACATGGGAGTTCTGAGTGGAGGTCTCAGTGGTCTGTGGAAGTCAACTGAATCGGTTGAAGGGACTGCAAATCCCATCATCTGTTTTCCATACTCCCCCAAACATATTTTTCTGATTAATCATGATGCGCTAATTATGTTGAATTTGTAACAATGAAAACACACCCTGCATATCAGATATTTACATTATGATTTGTAACAGTAGAAAAATTACAGTTATAAAGGAGCAACGAAAATAATTTTATGGTTGGGGGTCACCACAACACGAGGAAGCATATTTAGGGGTCATGGTGTTGGAAAGGTTGAGAGCCACTGCTTTAGAGGGAGTAATACTAATCCTATGGAGATGCCTCCTCCTTGCAGCGCTGCGTACGGCCTCATCATGCACCCCAACGACTTTGCTTCCTACCTGCTGGCCATCGGCATCTGCAACCTGCTCCTCTACTTCGCCTTCTACATCATCATGAAGGTGGGTGCCGCAGCCTGACAGGAGCAAAGGACACCCCAGGGCAATTCAGGGGGTTTCCTCCCTCCCTTCCCTCGGGCAATAGTATCTGGCCGCTTGACCCAAGAGAGAGATGGAGAGTGGCCTTTAGTCGTGTCCATTCGCCATGGGGGAAGAGGCATGCAAATGGGATTTGGGGGTCACCACAAGCAGGCAGGGAGAAGCATGCATCCGAGGTGGTTGACTCTCTCTTTGCCTGCAGCTCCGGAGCGGCGAGCGGCTCAAGCTGATCTCCCTGCTCTGCATCGTCTGCACGTCGGTCGTCTGGGGCTTTGCCCTCTACTTCTTCTTCCAGGGACTCAGCACCTGGCAGGTGAGCCCTGGCCCCACTCCATCCCGGGACATGGCTTCCCATCCCACAGAAGGAGAGTCCACCTGAATGGGGGAGAAGAAGAGCTGCCCAACAGTGGGACTCTCTTCCTCAGAGTCCATTGGAAACATTGAAGCAGAGACTGGATGGACATCTGTTGGGAAGGCTTCAATGGTGCTTTGATGGTTCTTTGCCTGCATAATGGCAGAAAGGTGGCCCTTGGGGTCTTTTCCAACTCTAGGATTCAATAACAATAATAGACAGTGATGGATAATAATATAATAATAATTCCATCTTCCTGTCTGGCAGAGGGGGGTGGGACCGGATGACCCTTGGGGTCTCTTCTAACTCTAGGATTCTATAATAACAATACAATAGTAGTAGTAGTAGTAGTAGTAGTAGTAGTAGTAGTAGTAGTAATAAATGGATAATAGTATAATAGTAATTCCATCTTCCTGTCTGGCAGGAAGGTGCTTGGGGTCTCGTCTAACTTTAAGATTCTAGAATAATAATAATAATAATAATAATAATAATAATAATAATAATAATAATTGGATAATAGTATAACAGTAATTCCATCTTCCTGTCTGGCAGGAAGGCCCTTGGGGTCTTGTCTAACTCTAGGATTCTATAATAATAATTATAATTATAATAATAGACAATAATGGATAATAATATAATAGTAATTCCATTGGACTAGATGGCCTTTGGGGTCCCTTCCAACTCTAGGATTCTATAATAATAATAATAATAATAATAATAATAATAATAATACAGCAGATACATCACACAGTCCTAGACACTTGGGAAGTGTTCGGTGTGTGATCCAATACAACAGCCAGCAGAGTGATCTTGTCTGCTGCGGACTCATCTTGTTGTGTTTCAAATAATAATAATAATAATAATAATAATAATAATAATAATAATAGATAGTAATGGATAATAATATAACAGTAATTCTGTTGGACTAGATGGCCTTTGGGGTCCCTTCCAACTCTAGGATTTTATAATAATAATAATAACAACAACAATAACATCAACAACAACAACAATAATAATAGACAATAATATAATAGCAATTATGTTGGATTAGATGACCTTTGGGGTCCCTTCCAGCTCTAGGATTTAATAATTATAATAATAGACAATAATGGATAAATAATATAATAGTAACTGTTGGATTAGATGGCCTTTGGGGTCCCTTCCAGCTCTAGAATTTTATAATAATAATAATAATAATAATGATAATAATGGATAATAATATAATAGTAATTCTGTTAGACTAGATGGCCTTTGGGGTCCCTTCCAGCTCTAGAATTTTATAATAATAATAATAATGATGATAATAATGGATAATAATATAATAGTAATTCTGTTAGACTAGATGGCCTTTGGGGTCCCTTCCAGCTCTAGGATTTAATAATAATAATAATAATAATGATAATAATAATGGATAAAAATATAATAGTAATTCTGTTAGACTAGATGGCCTTTGGTGTCCCTTCCAGCTCTAGAATTTTATAATAATAATAATAATAATGATAATAATGGATAATAATATAATAGTAATTCTGTTAGACTAGATGGCCTTTGGGGTCCCTTCCAGCTCTAGGATTTAATAATAATAATAACAATAATAACAATAATAACAATAATAATAATAGACAATAATATAATAGCAATTATGTTGGATTAGATGACCTTTGGGGTCCCTTCCAGCTCTAGGATTTAATAATTATAATAATAGACAATAATGGATAAATAATATAATAGTAACTGTTGGATTAGATGGCCTTTGGGGTCCCTTCCAGCTCTAGAATTTTATAATAATAATAATAATAATAATGATAATAATGGATAATAATATAATAGTAATTCTGTTAGACTAGATGGCCTTTGGGGTCCCTTCCAGCTCTAGAATTTTATAATAATAATAATAATGATGATAATAATGGATAATAATATAATAGTAATTCTGTTAGACTAGATGGCCTTTGGGGTCCCTTCCAGCTCTAGGATTTAATAATAATAATAATAATAATGATAATAATAATGGATAAAAATATAATAGTAATTCTGTTAGACTAGATGGCCTTTGGTGTCCCTTCCAGCTCTAGAATTTTATAATAATAATAATAATAATGATAATAATGGATAATAATATAATAGTAATTCTGTTAGACTAGATGGCCTTTGGGGTCCCTTCCAGCTCTAGGATTTAATAATAATAATAACAATAATAACAATAATAACAATAATAATAATAGACAATAATATAATAGCAATTCCATTGGATTAGATGGCCTTTGGGGTGCCTTCCAATTCTAGGACTCAATAATAATATTAATAATAATAATAGACAATAATGGATAATAATATAATAGTAATTCTGTTGGGACTAGATGGCCTTTGGGGTCCCTTCCAACTCTAGGATTCTATAATCATCATAATAGTATAATCCTTGATGATGATGATGATGATGATGAAGTCTCCTTCTCTGGAAGCTTTTTAAACAAAGGCTGGATGGCCATTTGTCGGGGGTGCTTTGGTGGTGCTTTTCCTGCCTGGAAAAAGGGGGTGGGACTTGATGGTTTTTAGGAGTCCCTTCCAACTCTTCAATAATAATAATAATAATAACAACCCTTGTTAGTAACGACAACAATGAAGACAACTCACAGCGTTTGTGCAAAAGCCAGTCTCAAGGGGGACAAAGCTGTGCTTGAGAAGCAGGCCTGGGAGGGAGACCCTAAGGCATAGTGGTCACTCCAGAGCCTCGGTCCTGCATTGTCCCACCGCAGTGGCCTTACCTTGCTGCCCTCTGCCCTCTTGACCTTCACAGAAAACGCCGGCTGAGTCCCGGGAGCACAACCGGGAGTGCGTCCTCCTCAACTTCTTTGACGACCACGACGTCTGGCACTTCCTCTCGTCCATCGCCATGTTTGGCTCCTTCCTGGTGAGTTGTGTGGCTGCGGCACAAACATGCCCTTGGTCCATTTTAGTCGCTGGATTTGCCTCCCAACGTGGGACCCACAAAGCAGAGTTACTAGGGCTGTGCAAAGATATCGTTGCTCCTCATAAGTCATATCAAATTCGTTAAATTTGTGCATACGAATCGATATAACAAACATGCAGGAAAGAAGAGGGAATTTGAGAACGGAAACCCTCACCAATCATTTTTGTTAAGATTCTGTAACATTTGGAAGCCTCCCATGTAAGACAACTCAAACATTGTATGGATCGACACTGACCATATGACACTGCAAAGCCAAAAAGGTCATTGCTAGTGTTGGCTGCTTGCAGCTGGGCAGGAGACTACTGAGAGCACAGGATTCTGGGAAATGTAGTTTGGGAAGGCGAGGCCCCCTGTGGGGCCTTTTGGATTCCCTGGCATAGGGCTCCATGCCTTCTCAAACTACATTTCCCAGAATCCTGTGCTTTCTCTGCCTCTTTCCCAGCGAACTCTGCTTTCTCCCTACTGCTTCCCTGTCCTCATGGCGAGAGCCTGAGGCCATTCATTTAAAGAGGAAAGGCAGCGGGTTGTTATAGGCCAGTGGTTCTCAACCTGGGGACCCCAGATGTTTTTGGCCTTCAACTCCCAGAAATCCTAACAGCTGGTAAACTGGCTGGGATTTCTGGGAGTTTTAGGCCAAAACACCTGGGGACCCACAGGTTGAGAACCACTGTTATAGGTTTTTCGGGCTCCCTGGCCATGTTCTGGAAGCATTCTCTCCTGATGTTTTGCTTGTATCTATGGCAGGCATCCTCAGAAGTTGTGAGGTCTGTTGGAATTTAGGAAAATTGGGTTTATATACCAGGCAGCCTTTTTGGCTTTGTTTTGCTTCCTTGCCCTGACTTTGGGAGGCTTCCCAGGTTTGCAAAATGCAAACGAAAAAATATTGGGTGACTTTTGATTCTTAGGTTTTTGGCACGTGTTGGATATTGTGTTGTCAGTACGAATTTAACAAATTTGATCCAACTTACGACAACTAACGAAAAAAATGCACAGCCCTGGTAACTATATATGGTCTGTGTGTGTGTGCTTGCTTTCTATCCCTTCCCTCGCCCATGTCCAGCATTGTTTTAATTTTAATTACATTTGGCCTACCCATAGTTTTTAAAGTGTGTTGTCCTATTTGATAATGTTTGTTGTTATTGTTTCATTGTTTCGTTGTTTTTAAACTGCTTGTATTGTTGCACCGGGTTTGTGGCGCAGCTGGCTGAGTGTCAGCTGCATTAAGATCACTCTGACCAAAAGGTCATGAGTTCGAAGCCAGCCCGGGTTGGAGTGGGTTTCCAACCAATTGTGTGTAGCCTGTTGTCGACCTTTGTAACCCGAAAGACAGTTGCATCTGTCAAGTAGGAAAATTAGGTACCACCTTAAAGTGTGGGGAGGCTAAATTAAGTAATTTATGAGGCCATAAAGAAGACGCCAGCAGGGAAGCATGCGGGGAATGCGGAAGTGCTTCATCAGCGTTGCAGATGGACGATGAAAGCGACAGCTCCCTTGGCGGCCAGAAAAAGTGAAATAGCCTCTGCATATGTCTGTATATGTTTGTATGTCAAAAATTGGTATTGAATGTTTGCCATATACGTGTACACTGTGATCCGCCCTGAGTCCCCTGCGGGGTGAGAAGGGCGGAATATAAAAGCTGCAAATAAATATAAATAATTTTGGGCTCGGCCTCATGTAAGCTGCACCGAGTCCCTTGGGGAGATGGTAGCAGGGTACAAATAAAGTATTATTATTATTATTATTATTATTATTATTATTATTTCTCTGTCTCACTGTAAATGGAATCAAAGGACCTTTATCTCTGTTCCTAGGTTTTGCTGACTCTGGATGACGACCTGGATTCCGTCCAGCGGGACAAGATCTACGTCTTCTAGGCGGATGGGCGGGCGGGCGGAGGGATGCCTGCCGTTCCTGTGGTCCGAGGGAGAGGGGGGGGTCCCTGCCGCCCCTCCCACAAAAGCCAGGCCTGCTTCTCCCACCAGCAGTGCATTTGGAGGGAGAACGAGCCGTGGGAGCGGAGGGGGCGGTGGGCGGCCCTTCCTTTCTCCGTCCGTGCCGAACGATGTGTCCGAGGAACGGGCACCTTGTATGGACGAAGCTGGCCAAACAACCCTAAGACGACAGATCCGTTCTCAACCAGCCGTTACAGAGAAGGGCCACCTCGAGCCCGGCTCGGCCTTCTTGCGCACACCTCTTGCCGGCCGAAAGCACATCCCTCGAGCCCCTTGTTGTTGACCAAGGCCTGCCAACTGCCAAATGTGGCCTTCCAGAGCGGGAGGGGCTCGCTTGCCAACGAGAAGGACCTTCTTCTGGGGAGAGAGAGAGACAAAGGGCCACTTCCGGGCCCTCCAAGCACATGCCTCTTCGGTGCCTAATTCGGGGCCCCTCCGCTTCCTCTTCCTCTTGCCTTTCTGCCCGGAATCCGGGGAGGGGTCCCAGGCAGCTCTTCTCTCCTTCCTTCCTTCCTTCCTTCCTTCCTTCCTTCCTTCCTTCCTTCCTTTCTTTCGGGGAGACTGCCTTCCTCTTCCTGCTACGGTCATCTCTGGCAGCCAGCCACGAGTGACCGCTGACGGTTTGCATTGTACTGCCTGAAACTGCCCCGATGACGAAAGACAACAAACGTGTTTTGGGCACGGATCCCACCCGCGTCCCCTTCCCCTTTTCCTCCCCCCTCGTACGAACAGCACAAATCACGGCTGAGGTCCAGTGTGGCCGGCTTTTGCGGCGGGTTGCTGTATCAGTAGCCCAGGGGCAAGTCTTTTTTCGGGCGGCAGCTGCTAGTCGTTCTCCTTTTGTGCGTCCGTCCCTGGTTCTTCCGGTCGTGTTTTAAAAACGGTTTTCGGGGGGTCGTTGTGGGTTTTTTTCTTTCGGTTTTCCTTTTTAATCATCCCAACGTTGCTGCTGCAGAACCGGAAATTAACTCTTCTCGTTTCTACAGATTCTGTTGCCAAATGCAAAGAAATAATAAAAAACAACGGTTATAAATTATATCCGGGCATTTCTTTTTTTCTCCTCCTTTTTATCGCCCTTGGCATTGGATTCATCATACCAAGATGGCTTCTAGGGTGGCTTTCGGACATTTAGAACGCGTTTACGTTTACAATATTATTTATTATTTATTTAAAAGTTTTGTATACCGACCTTCTCACCTCTCTTGAGGGACTCAGACCGGTTTCCAACCATAATATCACATACAGTCAATAAAACATCATAATTCATATTACAGTAAAACATTAAAACAGCAATTACATTCAATAACTACAATGGTCAGTCGTCACACTAAAATCGTTGTTCATCCTCCTCCATCCATATCTCAGGATGTTGGCTCACTCGTCGAATGCCTGTCTCCATAACCACGTCTTCACCTGTTTCCTAAATGTCAGGATAGACGGGGCGGCTCTGATTTCCAGTGGGAAAGAGTTCCAGAGTCGAGGGGCCACCACCGAGAAGGCCCTGTCCCTCGTCCCCACCAGACGCGCTTGCGAGGCCGGTGGGACCGAGAGCAGGGCCTCTCCAGACAATCTTAATAATCTTGATGGTTCATAGGGGACAATACGTTCGGAGAAGTAATAGGAAGAAGTAAGAATGTTATTGAAAACTATTAGGCCTGTGCAAAAATAGCGTTACTCCTCGTAAGTCGTATGAAATTCGTTAAATTCGTGCATACGAATCGATATTAGAAACATGCAGGAAAAGGGAGAGAAAAATTGAAGAATCGAAACAACAATAATTTTTGTTAAGATTCTGTAACCTTCGAATGACTCCCAAAGTCAGTTTAATTTTCAGTATAAGCATGAAGCAACATTGGCAAAGCCAAAGAGACTCAAGATGCTTGCTGGTTGCCATAAGGAAGGGCAGCTGGGCGGGAGACTGAGAACACGGCATTCTGGGAAATGTAGTTTGGGAAGGTGAAGGCCCCCTATGGCAGAGAATGCAAAAATCCCTGCCCTAAACTACATTTAAATCCCTGCCCTAAACTATATTTCCCAGAATGCAGTGCTCAGCATGAGAAAGCCCAATGAGGGCTTCAGCCGCCAGCCATTTAGAGTCAGTCTAATAATAATAATAATAATAATAATAATTAAACTGCTTCAAGTGCAAAAGATAAAGAGCAATTACCGTAAAAACACAATCCAGAGCAGAAGAGAAAACTGGCAAAAGAAGGCTCTCCATGGATAGTTTCTGGCAGAAATTGAGAGCCAAATTGACAAAGAAAAAACATGACTGTGGCTCACAAATGGAACTCTGAAAAAGGAGACGAAGGAGGGCCTGATTCTGGCAGCCCAAGAACAAACCATTCGAACCAAGGCCATCCAAGCCAGAATTGAAAATCCACCACAGATCCCAAATGTAGACTCTGCAAGGAAGCAGACAAGACAATAGATCCCACCCTCAGCTGCTGCAAGAAGATCGCGGACAGACTCCAAGCAGAGGCACAACACCCTTGCTCAGGTGATTAATTGGAACTTGTGCCACAAACACCATCTGCCTGCGACAAAGAACTGGTGGGATCACAAGCCGGAAAAAGTTACAGAAAATGAACACGCCAAACGCCTCTGAGACTTCTGGATTCAGACAGACAGAGTTCTGGAGCACAACACTCCTGACCTCATAATCGTGTTAAAAAACAAAGTATGGATCTTCGATGTTGCAATCTCAGATGACAGCAGGATTTATTTATTTATTTATTTATTTATTTATTTATTTGCTATACTTGTATACCGCTGTTTCTCAGCCTAGCCGGCGACTCAACACGGTTTACAACAACTTATAACAAACAACAGTATACAGTTTAAAAGCATAAAAACACGATCCACAATACATATATCAATAAACAATCCAATTCATCTCTTGACTAAAATCGCGATCCAGTTTCGTCGTCCAAATTGCCAGTCCTTCAATCATTACACTTATTGCACTGAGTTAACCGAACGCCTGCTCGAACATCCAGGTTTTTAGTCTTTTCCGGAAAACCATCAATGAGGGGGCTGATCTTACCTCCATGGGGAGGGCGCTCCATAGCCGAGGGGCCACCACAGAAAAGGCCCTGTCTCTCGTCCCCGCCAGCCGCACCTGTGAAGCAGGCGGGATAGAGAGCAGGGCCCCCTCCCCAGAAGATCTTAGGTTCCTGGTGGGCTGATAGGCTGAGATACGTTCGGATAGGTAAGTTGGGCCAGAGAAATAACTGGAAAAGCTGACACGATATGAGGATTTAAAAATCGAACTGCAAAGACTCTGGCACAAGCCAATCAAGAGGGTCTCAGTGGTGATTGGCACACTGGGTGCAGTGCCTCAAGACCTTGGCCTGCACTTAAACACAATCGGCGCTGACAAGATTACCATCTGCAGCTGCAAAGGGCCACCTTACTGGGATCTGCACGCATTATTCGCCGATACATCACACAGTCCTAGACACTTGGGAAATGTCCAACGTGTAATGCAATACAACAGCCAGCAGAGTGTCTGCCGTGGAGTCATCTTGTTGTGTTTCAAATAATAATAATAATAATAATAATAATAATAATAATAATACTCCTGGGAAGTGCCCAACGTGTGATCCAATTCAACAGCCAGCAGAGTGTCTGCTGTGTACTCGTCTTGTTGTGCTTCTAATAATCATCATCATCATCATCCAGGGATTGATGCCCTGCAAAGAGAACTCAAATAAGGAAATAATAGTATAAATCTGTGCTGAGTTGATGTGGTTAATTATGTGTCATAAAGACAGACATTCAAGGGGACTGCTGTTGTGGGTTTTTGGAGAATAAATGTTTTTGTATAAACTTTTTTAAATCCCGCAAAATCAGTAGGTATGTGAATCTTTCTAAAACTTCCTGGGATTGATGTCCTGGTTATCGTGTGCATTGTACATAAAATTCAAGTCAATATCTCTAGTGGGTTTTTTAAATTGTTTGTTTAAAAAAATCAAAAATTCTCCAAAAATTAATGGATGAGTGTAACGTTCTGAAATTTGGTGGCCTGACCGTGGAAGATGTGTGGTTCAATTATAGCAAGCTTCATCACAATAGCTCTAAAAATGAGGGCGAAATGAACCCCCAAAGTCTCCCCACTTGCTCAATTACTTGGCGAAAAAAGTGATGAAATTCATTACTCTCATTTATAGTAATGAAATTTTTACTAACTATACGTTAAATACACTTTAGAAACAAAACACCGACATCCCCCAGTTTTGTAGTGGCTTTTGAAACATTTATTTTCTCGATTGCACATGCTTAAAAACCATAGTTAAGGAGCATCCAGGTCTTTGGTTCCAGGTGAGGATGGCACAGCATTGGTGTTGCTGAAATCAGCAGGAGCGAATGGAGCCATCACCTGACACACGGTGCTACTTTGATGGCTAGAAGAAACGTAGACTGGGTTTGAAGGCAAATAACAGGGGTTAATTTACTCTCCGGCCTGAAAGGATGTCTGATACAGAGTCTGCGCTCTAAAGGAATCGGACAAAACCACGCAATCCAGTGCAAGACATTTAACCCCATTGACAGCCGTTCAAAAGTCCTACTCCCTCCCCTGATTGGCTCAGAAATGATGAAACTAGGATCTGAGCTTTCGTTGGCTGGGGACTCCCTGTGATGTCAGAGGTGGGCGGGGCCTCCTTTGTGGTGGGAAAAAGGAAGCACTGCTATTTGTCCATTTGAAGCCAGAGCCATTTCGAAGGGCGAGACTTTGTAAATGGTCTGAGGCAATGTATATCCCAGAGCTATCGGCATGAAACTTGCTACGATTAGAGAACACATTTACCTCTGTTAGCCCATCCAGTTTCAGAACATTGCACTCATCCATCAATTTTTTGGAATTTTTAAAAAAGAAACTACAGGAGCGATCTGCTTGATTTTGTATACGACGACACAAAATAACCATGGCATCATTCACCCCAAGTTTCAGAAAGATTTGCATATCTACTCATTTTTGGATACTTTTTGCAAGTGTTGACAACTTTTTTCCATCTATCTATCTATCTGTCTCTCCAACCATCCATATATTCACCCATCCAATTTTCAATTTTTTCTTCCATCCATCCATCCTTCCTGTCTGCTTGCTTGCCATCCATCCACACACGACACCACACTTTACGTACTCCTCCCTTCCTTTCTTCTTCCTTCATTCCTTCGTTCCTTCCTTCCCTCCTCCTCCCCTCCCTCCTTCCCTCTTTTCCTCTCCCTCTCTTTACTTCTCCCTTTCCTTTTAGGGACTGTACAGTAGCTACTTGAATGTGGAAGGGTGGGTGCTTTGTTTTGTCATTTGTACATATAGACTGTGATTGGGGGTGGCATTTCATTTGGTTGTAGGATGTACAATGAAAACAAAGCTATTCTCCTTCCTCCTTTCCTTTCCCTCCCTCCCTCTCTCCCTCCTCTCCCTCTTTCTTCCCGTGCCCTTCCTCTTCTCTCCTTCTTCTCCTTCTCCCTCCTCCATTCCTTCCTTCCTTCCTTCCTTCCTTCCTTCCTTCCTTCCTTCCTTCCTTCCTTCATCTCCTTCCTTCCTCCCTTGTTTCCTTCTCTTTCATCTCCTTCTCTTTCCTTCCTTCTTTCATTCTTTCCTTCTTCCCCATCTCCTTTCTCCTTTCCTTCTTGTTCTCCTTCTCATTCTCCTCCACCATTACATCTTCTTCCTCCTTCTTCTTTTCATTCTCCTCCCTCCACTATCACATCTTCTTCCTTTTCACTCCTTCTCCTTCCTTCCTTTTTTCCTTCTCCTTCACCTTCTTCTCTTTCCTTCTTTCATTCTTTCCTTCTACCCTTCTTCTCTCCCTCCTTTTTCCCCTTGCCCTTGCCCTTCTCTTCCTCCTCCTCCTCCTCCTCCTCCTCCTCCTCCTCCTACCTCCCTTCCTTCTTTCTTTCCTTCTCCTTCCTTTTTTCCTTCTCTTTCACTTCCTTCTCCTTCTTTCCTTCTTCCTCTTCTTCCTTCCTTCCTCCTTTCCTTCCTTCTTGTTATCCTTCTCATTCTCCTCCACCATTACATCTTCTTCTTCCTCCTTCTTCTTTTCATTCTCCTCCCTCCACTATCACATCTCCTTCTCCTTCCTTTTCTCTCCTTCTCCTTCCTTCCGTTTCTCCTTTCTTCTCGTACAAGACCCCCAGACCCTGAATATGGAAAGGAAGGGCAACCCTTCAAGACCCCTTTCTCTCTTCCTATCAATACGAATGGCCTCTGCAAAGGCTGGTCAGCAGCAAAATTGGGGCATTGCAGGGAGCGGTCCTCATATGCACTCCCTCTCTGCCTTGAGCTCCATCTGGGATGAAATCAGGCCCAAAGCCCCCTTGCATCTTCTCCTTTCCTTTCTCCTTCTCCTTCTCCTCCTCCTCCTCCTTCTCCTTCCTTCCTTCCTTCCTTCCTTCCTTCCTTCCTTTCCTTCTTCTCCTTCTCCTTCTATTTCCTTCCTTTTCTTCTTCTATTAGCCTCCTACAGTACTCCCAGACCCACAATATGGATAGGAAGGGCCACCCCTCCAGACCCCTTGTGCATTCCCTCAAACCCTTGAGCTCCGTCCTGGATGAAGTCAAGCCTGAAGCCCCTTTGCACCTCAACATCTGGACAGCTTCCTTCTTTCTTCCTTCCTTCCTTCTTCTCCTCCATCTCTTCCTTCCTTCCTTCCTTCCTTCCTTCCTTCCTTCCTTCCTTCTTCTCCTTCTCGTTTGCCTTCTCCACCATCACTTCTACTCCTTCCTTCCTTTTCTCCTTTCTCCTATTAGCCTTTTCCAAGACCCCAGACTCTCAAATCTCTTGGGCAAACAGGCAGGGAAATGTCAGTGTGCTGGAAGAAGCAAAGACCACCAGCACTGAAGCAATGGTCCTCCACCATCAGCTCCGCTGGACCGGCCACGTTGTCCGGATGCCAGACCACCGTCTCCCAAAGCAGTTGCTCTACTCCGAATTCAAGAATGGAAAACGGAATGTTGGTAGACAGAAAAAGAGATTGAAAGATGGGCTCAAAGCCAGCCTTAAAAACTCTGGCATAGACACCGAGAACTGGGAAGCCCTGGCCCTTGAGCGCTCCAGCTGGAGGTCAGCTGTGACCAGCAGTGCTGTAGAATTTGAAGAGGCACGAATGGAGGGCGAAAGAGAAACGTGTCAAGAGGAAGGCACCTCAAACCAATCCCGACCAGGACTGCCTTCCACCTGGAAACCGATGCCCTCACTGTGGGAGAAGATGCAGGTCAAGAAGAGGGTCACCTATGGATCCTCTAGAACACTGATCCTGGAAGACTATCCTACTCGGCCAAGGAGGGATCGCCTAAGTAAGTAAGTAAGTAACTCTCAATATGGATAGGAAGGGCAACCCCTCCAGACCCCTTTCTCCCTTCTTCTCCACCATCACATCTCCTACTCCTTCCTTCCTTCCATTTCTCCTTTCTCCTATTAGCCTTCTACAAGACCCCAGACCCTCAATATGGAGAGGAAGGGCCACCCCTCCAGACCCCTTGTGCATTCCCTCAAACCCTTCAGCTCCGTCCAGGATGAAGTCAAGCCGGAAGCCCCTTTGCACCTCAACATCTGGACAGACTCCTTCTCCTTCCTTCCTTCTCCATCCCTTCCTTCCTTCCTTCCTTCCTTCCTTCCTTCCTTCCTTCCTTCTCCTTCTCCTTCTCCTTCTCCTTCTCCTTCTCCTTCTCCTGCTCCTTCTCCTTCTCCTTCTCCTTCTCCTTCTCCTTCTCCTTCTCTTCCTTCTGTCCTTCCTTCTTCTCGTTCTCGTTTGCCTTCTCCTCCATCACTTCTACTCCTTCCTTCCTTCCTTTTCTCCTTTCTCCTATTAGCCTTCTACAAGACCCCAGACCCACAATATGGATAGGAAGGGCCACCCCTCCAGACCCCTTGTGCATTCCCTCAAACCCTTCAGCTCCATCCAGGATGAAGTCCAGCCTGAAGCCCCTTTGCACCTCAACATCTGGACAGCCTCCTTCTCCTTCCTTCCTTCCTTCCTTCTTCCTTCCTTCCCTTCCTTCCTTCCTTCCTTCCTTCCTTCCTTCCTTCCTTCCTTCTCCATCTCTTCCATCTCTTCCTTCCTTCCTTCCTTCCTTCCTTCCTTCCCTTTCGCCTTTCTCCTATTAGCCTTCTACAAGACCCCAGACTCTCAATATGGAGAGGAAGGGCCACCCCTCCAGACCCCTTGTGCATTCCCTCAAACCCTTCAGCTCCATCCAGGATGAAGTCCAGCCTGAAGCCCCTTTGCACCTCAACATCTGGACAGCCTCCTTCTCCTTCCTTCCTTCCTTCGTTCCCTTCCTTCCTTCCTTCCTTCCTTCCTTCCTTCCTTCCTTCCTTCTCCATCTCTTCCATCTCTTCCTTCCCTCCCTCCCTCCCTCCCTTCCTTCCTTCCTTCCTTCCTTCCTTCCTTCTTCATCTCTTCCTTCCTTCCTTCTCCTTCTCCATCTCCATCTCTTCCTTCCTTTTCTCCTTTCTCCTATTAGCCTTTTCCAAGACCCCAGACTCTCAATATGGATAAGAAGGGCCACCCTTCCAGACCCCTTTCTCCCTTCTTCTCCACCATCACATCTCCTACTCCTTCCTTCCTTCCTTCCTTCCTTCCTTATTAGCCTTCTACAAGACCCCAGACCCTCAATATGGAGAGGAAGGGCCACCCCTCCAGACCCCTTGTGCATTCCCTCAAACCCTTGAGCTCCGTCCAGGATGAAGTCAAGCCTGAAGCCCCTTTGCACCTCAACATCTGGACAGACTCCTTCTCTTTCCTTCCTTCTCCATCCCTTCCTTCCTTCCTTCCTTCCTTCCTTCCTTCCTTCCTTCCTTCCTTCTCCTTCTCCATTTCTTCCTTCTGTCCTTCCTTCTTCTCGTTCTCGTTTGCCTTCTCCACCATCACTTCTACTCCTTAATTTTCTCCTTTCTCCTATTAGCCTCCTACAAGACCCCAGACTCTCAATATGGAGAGGAAGGGCCACCCCTCCAGACCCCTTGTGCATTCCCTCAAACCCTTCAGCTCCATCCAGGATGAAGTCCAGCCTGAAGCCCCTTTGCATCTGGACAGCCTCCTTCTCCTTCCTTCCTTCTCCTTCCCTTCCCTTCCCTTCCCTTCCCTTCCCTTCCCTTCCCTTCCCTTCCCTTCCCTTCCCTTCCCTTCCCTTCCCTTCCTTCCTTCCTTCCTTCCTTCCTTCTTCTCCTTCTCCATCTCTTCCTCCCTCCCTCCCCCCTTCCTCCCTTCCTTCTTCTCCTTCTCCATCACCACCATCACTTCTACTCCTTCCTTCCTTCCCTTTCTCCTTTCTCCTATTAGCCTTCTACAAGACCCCAGACCCTCAATATGGAGAGGAAGGGCCACCCCTCCAGACCCTCCGTTGGAATCCCTTGCCTGGTTCCCTGGCAGGACATGTGGACCTATGACAAAACCTAATGGAAGGGCGTTCCCAGGCCAAACCAGAGAGGTGAAAAAGGTCTGGATGGGGATGGCCTCTGCAAAGGCATTGCCGGGAGCAGCCCTCATTTGTTGTTTCTTTATTTACTCTATTTCCAATTGTGACAGTTCTGCAATGCCACAATGCCACAAAGGCAACCCCAATGCGCCCTCCCTCTGGCTCTTGAGCTGCATCCGGGATGAAGTCAGGCCCAAAGTGCCTTTGCAGCTCAACATCTGGGCTCGGTCCTGCCTAAAAAAGGACCGGCGGGCTCCTTGGGGGCAGAAGCCGCTGCTCTGAGTCAGAGGCATGTGGGGAATGTCCTCCTCGTCACTCACTTTTGGAGTCTTTCCCCAAATATGGAGCTCTTGGCGGAGGGGAGGGAGGGGGCCCGGCACAGCCCTGCCTTTTAGCCCCCGGCCAGCCTCCCCGGCCTCAGTCCTCCATCCCGTTGGCTGACCGGCAAGAGACTGTGAGTCCTGGCACATCTTGGGGGATGGATGCTCAAAGCGGGCGGCAAGGGGTGTTGTGTGCATGGCACAGCATGAGACCTGCTTGGCTCGATTAGAGGGATGTGTGTCAAGTATTGTAATGCAGGTGTTGCCTTGGAACAGGCGCGGGCCAACTTTAGCCCTTCAGGTGTTTTCGACTGCAACGCTCACAATTCCTAACAGCCTGTAGATTGTTAAGAATTGTGGGAGTTGGAGTCCAAAACACCTGGAAGGCCAAAATTGGCCTGCGCCTCCACTGCATTGTAGGCTGATAGGAATTGTGGAAGCTGGAGTCTAAAATACCTGGAGGGCCAAATACCTGGAGGGCCATTACATTGTAGGCTGTTTTGCATTGTGGGAGTTAGAGTCCAAAACACCTGGAGGGCCAAAGTTGGGCCATACCTGCATTAGATTGTAGGCTGTTAGAAATTGTGGGAGTTGGAGTCCAAAACACCTGGAAGGCCAAAATTGGCCCACACCTGCACTACATTGTAGGCTGTTAGGAATTGTGGGAGTTGGAGTCTAAAACACCTGGAAGGCCAAAATTGGCCCACACCTGCACTACATTGTAGGCTGTTAGGAATTGTGGGAGTTGGAGTCTAAAACACCTGGAAGGCCAAAATTGGCCCGCACCTGGATTACATTGTAGGCTGTTAGGAATTGTGGGAGTTGGAGTCCAAAACACCTGGAAGGCCAAAATTGGCCCACGCCTGCACTACATTGTAGGCTGTTAGGAATTGTGGGAGTTGGAGTCCAAAACACCTGGAGGGCCAAAGTTGGCCCGCACCTGGATTACATTGTAGGCTGTTAGGAATTGTGGGAGTTGGAGTCTAAAACACCTGGAAGGCCAAAATTGGCCCACACCTGCACTACATTGTAGGCTGTTAGGAATTGTGGGAGTTGGAGTCCCAAACACCTGGAGAGCAATAATTAGTCTGCGCCTGCACTACATTGTAGACTCTTTTGCATTGTGGGAGTTGTAGTTTAAAACACCTGGAGGAGCAAATTTGGCCCGCACCTGGATTATATTGTAGGCTGTTAGGAATTGTGGGAGTTGGAGTCCAAAACACCTGGATTTGTATTCTGGTACTGGTCATAAAATATCACAATGTAACAAAAATTTTAAACATATTCCTGGTTCGAAAGTGTTATTTCCTGTTTTGTTGTGCGACCGCGATTTTGAAAGTAGTTGTTCTACTCTAGAAACTTTGTTTTTGTGGCATCAACTATGTTGAATAGGTGGAGGCTCGATTTGGGAAACTATTGCAAAATGTGCTGTAGCAGGATGATGTTCCCATAAAAACAAAGTTTGTGCAGTTTCATCCATAGTGATAATAATGAATTCTAATACCAATAATTGATACATAGCTGCTTTGAGTCTCCTCATGGGGAGAGAAAGTGGGGAATCAATACACATGAGAAGGAGAAGGAGAAGGAGAGGCTGCCCAACAATTGCCCATTTCTTCTTGTCTGTCCAATGTTTGCGGACAGTTTGGTGACTAGGAAAGCATTGGTCAATATTGTTGATGGCCATTGAGCCCACTTCAGATTATGGCGACATAGTGAATGGGAGACCCCGAAGAGATCCACAGCGTTCTCTCTCTTTGCCTTCCCTTCTTGCCAAGCGCCAGCGCCTATCCTCATGGCTTGGCCAAGTGCAGCGGCCTCGGTTGAGTCATCTTCCGTTTCTTGTTTACAATGTGGAGAGCCATGGTTGCTCAACCCAAGACCTTTCCATTTGCAGGAGGAAATGGGTAGGTAGGTGGGTAGGTAGGTTGATAGATGATGGCTGGAAAGATAGATAGATAGATAGATAGATAGATAGATAGATAGATAGATAGATCAATAGGGTAGGTAGATAGGAAAATAATTAGGTAAATTGATAGATGATGGCTGGATAGATAGATAGATACATAGATAGATAGATAGATAGATAGATAGATAGATAGATAGAGTAAGTAGAACAGGAGAATAAGTAGGTAGGTACGTTGAATGGATAGGTAGATAGATAGATAGGGTAGGTAGATAGGAGGAGAGGTAGGTAGGTAGATAGATGGTGGCTGGAAAGATTGGTAGATAGATACATGCATAGATAGATAGGGTAGGTAGGTAGGTTAGGTAGGTAGGTTGATAGATGATGGCTGGAAAGATAGATAGATCAATAGATACATGCATAGATGGATGGATAGATAGATGGATAGATAGATAGAAAGATAGTGTAGGTAGATAGTAAGATAATTAGATAAGTTGATAGATGATGGCTGGATAGATATATACATAGATAGATAGGGTAAGTAGAACAGGAGGATAAGTAGGTAGATAGGTAGATTAGAATAGATAGATAGATAGATAGATAGATAGATAGATAGATAGATATGTAGATAGGAGGACAGGTAGGTAGGTTGGCTGATAAATGATGGCTGGATAGATAGATAGATAGATAGATAGATAGAGTATAACAGGCGGCTAAGTAGGTAGGTAGGTAGGTAGGTTGATAGATGATGGCTAGAAAGATTGGTAGATAGATCAATAGATAGATAGATAGATAGGGTAGGTAGATGGGGTAGGTAGATAGGTTAGGTAGGTAGGTTGATAGATGATGGCTAGAAAGATTGGTAGATAGATCAATAGATAGATAGATAGATAGATAGATAGATAGATAGGGTAGGTAGATGGGGTAGGTAGATAGGTTAGGTAGGTAGGTTGATAGATGATGGCTAGAAAGATTGGTAGATAGATCAATAGATAGATAGATAGATAGATAGATAGATAGATAGGGTAGGTAGATGGGGTAGGTAGATAGGTTAGGTAGGTAGGTTGATAGATGATGGCTGGAAAGATTGGTAGATAGATCAATAGATAGATAGATAGATAGATAGATAGGGTAGGTAGATGGGGTAGGTAGATAGGTTAGGTAGGTAGGTTGATAGATGATGGCTAGAAAGATTGGTAGATAGATCAATAGATAGATAGATAGATAGATAGATAGATAGATAGGGTAGGTAGATGGGGTAGGTAGATAGGTTAGGTAGGTAGGTTGATAGATGATGGCTAGAAAGATTGGTAGATAGATCAATAGATAGATAGATAGATAGGGTAGGTAGATGGGGTAGGTAGATAGGTTAGGTAGGTAGGTTGATAGATGATGGCTAGAAAGATTGGTAGATAGATCAATAGATAGATAGATAGATAGATAGATAGATAGGGTAGGTAGATGGGGTAGGTAGATAGGTTAGGTAGGTAGGTTGATAGATGATGGCTGGAAAGATAGATAGATAGATAGATAGATAGATAGATAGATAGATAGATCAATAGATCAATAGATACATGCATAGAGAGATAGATAGATAGATAGATAGATAGGGTATGTAGATAGGAGAATAGGTGGGTAGGTTAGTTGATAAATGATGGCTGGTATGATAGATAGATAGATAGATAGATAGATAGATAGACAGAGTAGGTAGGTAGGTAGGTTAGGTAGGTAGGTAGGTTAGGTAGGTAGGTAGGTTGATAGATGATGGCTGGAAAGAGTGATAAATAGACCAACAGATAGATAGACAGACAGACAGACAGATAGAGTAGACGGGTGGGTTGGTTGGTTGGTGGGTTGGGTGGGTGGATAGATGGATAGATAGATAGATAGATAGATAGATAGATAGATAGATAGATGGGATAAGATAGGATAAGATAGGATGGTAAGTAGGTGGATGGATAAGTAGGTAGGATGGAAAGACAAGTAGATTAGATAGATAGATAGATAGATAGATAGATAGAGTAGACAGGTTGATTGGTTTGCTGGTTGGTTGGTTGGTTGGATGGATGGATAGATAGATAGATAGATAGATAGATGGATGGATGGATGGATGGATGGATGGATGGATCGGATCGGATTGGATCGGATCGGATCGGATCGGATAGGATGGTAAGTAGGTGGATGGATAAGTAGGTAGGATGGAAAGACAAGTAGATTAGATAGATAGATAGATAGATAGATAGATAGATAGAGTAGACAGGTTGATTGGTTTGCTGGTTGGTTGGTTGGTTGGTTGGTTGGATGGATGGATAGATAGATAGATAGATGGATGGATGGATGGATGGATGGATGGATGGATGGATGGATCGGATCGGATCGGATAGGATGGTAAGTAGGTGGATGGATAAGTAGGTAGGATGGAAAGACAAGTAGATTAGATAGATAGATAGATAGATAGATAGATAGATAGATAGAGTAGACGGGTTGGTTGGTTGGTTGGTTGGATGGATGGATGGATGAATAAATAGATAGATAGATAGATAGATAGATAGATAGATAGAGTAGATGGGTTGGTTGGTTGGTTGGATGGATGGATGGATGGATGGATGGATAGATGGATAGATAGATAGATAGATAGATAGGTAGGATCGGATTGGATAGGATGGAAAGACAAGTAGATTAGATAGATAGATAGATAGATAGATAGATAGATAGATAGATAGATAGAGTAGACAGGTTGATTGGTTTGTTGGTTGGTTGGTTGGTTGGTTGGATGGATGGATAGATAGACAGACAGACAGACAGACAGATATGTAGGTAAGTAGGTAGATATTAGGGTGTGTAGATAGGTTGAGCAGCTTACAGTTGAATAATAACATTAAAAAGTAACGACTACTAGATAGTGCACATCAGTTTAAAGTGGATAACAATGACAACTAAAGGCTTAAAGGGGTTCCATGCCTTGGGTTAGTCATTATGAAAATGGACCATGGAATTATTGCACCCAATTCCTAGCATCCAGAAAGGTAAGGAAGGTATTGCAAAGGCTGTCATGGAAAACCGGAACCATTGGGGTGTCGTGTGGTTTCCAGGCTGTATGGCCAACATGTTCTAGCATGTTTCTCTTGTATCTCTGAAGAGTTCCCTGACCTTTGAGAAGACTACCTTCCTCACATAAATACCATGAATACCATCATGTGACAAAACTGGCCCTTTTGCCCATCTCTATCTAGATCATTTGCACACACACAAAAAAGTCATTCCTTAAGTGGGTGGCTCCGTAGGATTTAATGCAGGCCTGGGCGAACTTGGGCCCTCCAGGTGTTTTGCACTTCAACTCCCACAATTCCTAACAGCCTACCGGCTGTTAGGAATTGTGGGAGTTGAAGTCCAAAACACCTGGAGGGCCCAAGTTGGCCCAGACCTGCATTAAATGCATGTGATGAAGTGGCTACTCTTCTAAACACTTGACCTGCTCAGTGGAATGGCATTATGATAGTCCCTTGTGTGTTGCTTTGCAGGTCTCCTTCCTCCTCTTCTTCCTCCTCCTCCTCCTTCGCTGACCATGGCAAACAAAGGGCCCTCCTTCGGCCTGAGCAGAGACGTCCAGGCCAAGATTGAGAAGAAGTACGACGATGAGTTGGAGGAGCGGCTGGTGGAGTGGGTGGTGGCCCAGTGTGGGGCTGACGTGGGGCGCCCTGAGCGTGGCCGGCTGGGCTTCCAGGTCTGGCTGAAGAACGGCATCGTAAGCATCACCATCTCCTCACCTGCCCTCTTGTGCCCATTGGATCATTATTATTATTATTATTATTATTATTATTATTATTATTATTCTGCCCTGGAAAGGGGTCTCATGCCTTGTCCGGTTGGTGCAATCCTGGGGGACCCTGGTGGCATATTATTATTATTATTATTATTATTATTATTATTATTATTATTGGGTTGTTGTAGGTTTTTCCGGGCTATATGGCCATGTTCTGGAGGCAATTATTATTATTATTATTATTATTATTATTATTATTCTGATTCTGCCTTGGAAAGGGGTCTCATGCCTTGTCCAATTGGTGCAATCCTCGGGGACCCCGATGGTGTATTATTATTATTATTATTATTATTATTATTATTATTCTGCCCTGGAAAGGGGTCTCATTCCTTGTCCGCTTGGTGCAATCCTGGGGGACCCAATGGCGCATTATTATTATTATTATTATTATTATTATTATTATTATTATTCTGCCCTGGAAAGGGGTCTCATTCCTTGTTCGCTTGGTGCAATCCTGGAGCATTATTATTATTATTATTATTATTATTATTATTATTATTATTCTGCCTTGGAAAGGGGTCTCATGCCTTGTCCACTTGGTGCAATGCTGGAGCATTATTATTATTATTATTATTATTATTATTATTATTATTATTCTGCCCTGGAAAGGGGTCTCATGCCTTGTCCGCTTGGTGCAATCCAACGGTGCGTTGGCGTCCGTCGATCTCTGTTTCTGGTTTCCTCCTCAGGTGCTGGGCAAGCTGGTCAACAGCCTCTATGCAAGTGGCTCCAAACCAGTGAAGATCCCGGACTCGCCACCCAGTATGGTCTTCAAGCAAATGGAGCAAATCGCCCAGTTCCTGAAGGCCGCTGAGGACTACGGTGTGGTCAAGACGGACATCTTCCAGACGGTGGACTTGTTTGAAGGTGATGCAGAACTCAAGGATGGGCACCAGAGAGAGACAACCTCTGAGGATGCTCTCCGTCCTAATTGGTCCCATCTGCAAACTTGATAAGAAGCATGCTCTCTCAACCTTCATCCAAGTCATGAATAAAGAGGTTGACCAGGACTGGGACCAGGACCGAACCCTCTTCGTGGCACCAAATAGTCACTTCTTTCCAGGATGAAGAGGAGGAACCATTGGGGAGAAGCACCCTTTGGGTTTGGTCACATCACCCCTACAGTTTACCCCAATCGACTCCAAATATGGAGTTGAGTGAAGAGCTTGAGATGCATCAACACTAGACTTGTGAACAGATCCATTTTAGCCATTTTCCTTTGGCTTCTTTGGCTGGTTTGTCTTCTCCGGGTAGCCATAACATTAAAGGCTTGGCCACCATGTTTTTTCACCCATGTGGCTGCCGGTGAGGCTCCTTCCCTTCTATTTGGGAATGCGCAAAACCCATGCTCCCTTGAAAGGAAGAAAGGAGAGGATCCCAGGAACGGAAAGGAGAGCTTCGTACGTTCTCCATTGCCGCCAATGGGTCGAATCTTCCCGGATCTTTCGACTACCTAGTCGAAAACAGATTTTTCCATTAGCCAGTTTTATTTTATATTCTTTTGCATTGTTTTTGCTGACTTGTTACTTTTGTGGTTCATCTTAATTAATTATTGTTTATGATTTGCACTGTGTTGTAAGCCACTCCTCACTCAATTATTTTGGTGAGAACTTGGAAACATAAAACATCAAAGAAGTCATTTCAGAACCACTGGCAATGATCTTTGAGGGTTCTTGGAGAACAGGAGAAGTCCCAGCAGAAGACTGGAGGAGAGCGAAGGTTGTCCCTATCTATCTCCAAGAAGGGAACACAAGAGGAACCCAACAAGGACCAGTGTCCGGTCATCCTGACATCAAGACCAGGAAAGATCCTGGAGCAGATCCTGAAGGAGGCCTCCTGCAACCCCTTAGAAAGGAAGGCTGTGGCTACTCAAAGTCAACATGGATTCCTCAAAAAGAAGTCATGCCAGACTCACTCAGATCTTGATTTTAGGAAGGCATTCAGCATCATTGTCTTGCTAACAAACTAGTTCAATATGGGCAAGGCTATTGGTAATGCAACTGAACCCAAAGGGTGCTTCTCCCCAATGGTTCCTCCTCTTCATCTTGGAAAGAAGTGACTATTTGGCGCCATCAAAAGGGTTTGGTCCTGGGTCCTGTCCTGGTCAACACCTTTATTAATGACTTGGATGAAGGTTGAGAGGGCCTGCTCATCAAGTTTGCAGATAGGGCCAAATGAGGAGGGATAGCTAATACTCCAGAGGAGAGGATCAGAGTCCAAAATGACTTTGATTGATTGGCCTGATAGGTGTCTGGAGGAAGAGGGAGACTCAAAGGATCAAAGGTCTGGAGACCATGAATAATCCTTCTGAGGAGCGTCTTAAAGAACTTAAAGAACTGCAGAAGAGAAGGTTGAGAGGAGACAGGAGAGGAGCCATGTATCAATATCTGAAAGGGTGTCCTAAGGAAGAAGGAGCAGGCTTGTTTTTGATGGACTCAATAGAGCCATGGGTTCAAAATACAAGGAAGGAGATTCCACTGAACATTAGGAAGAGCTATTCAACATTGGAACTCTCTGCCTGGGAGCATGGTGGAAGCTCTTAAACAGACTGGATTGCCATATGTCAGGAATACTTTGATTGTGCTTTTCCTGCATGGCAGAGGGTTGGACTAGATAGCCTTTAGAGATCCTTCCTAACTCTATTGTTGTTGTTATTATTATTATTATTATTATTATTATTATTATTGAGGCCAGGTGGCCATCTGTTGGGGTGCTTTGATTGTGCCCTTCCTGCATGGCAGAGGGTTGGACTAGATGGTCTTTAGAGGTTCCCCTAACTCTATTATTATTATTATTATTATTATTATTATTATTATTATTGAGGCCAGGTGGCCATCTGTTGGGGTGCTTTGATTGTGCTCTTCCTGCATGGCAGAGGGTTGGACTAGATGGTCTTTAGAGGTTCCCCTAACTCTATTATTATTATTATTATTATTATTATTATTATTATTATTATTGAGGCCAGAAGGCCATCTGTCAGGGTGCTTTGATTGTGCTCTTCCTGCATGGCAGGGGGTTGGACTAGATAGCCTTTAGAGGTCCCTTCAACCTTATTATTATTATTATTATTATTATTATTATTATTATTATTGAGGCTGGATGTCCATCTGTCAGGGTGCTTTGTGCTCTTCCTGCATGGCAAAGGGTTGGGCTAGATGGCATTTAGAGGTCCCTTCAACTTTATTATTATTATTATTATTATTATTATTATTATTATTGAGGCCAGAAGGCCATCTGTCAGGGTGCTTTGATTGTGCTCTTCTTGCATGGCAGGTGGTTGGACTAGATGGCATTTAGAGGTCCCCTCAATTCTATTATTATTATTATTATTATTATTATTATTATTGAGGCCGGATGGCCATCTGTTGAGGTGCTTTGACTGTGCTGCTGCCTGCATGGCAGGGGGCAGGTCCCCTCAACCCTATCATCATCATCATCATCATCATCAAGCAGAGGCTGGGTGGCCACTTGTTGGGGTTGCTTTGATGGTTCTTTTCCTACATGGAAAGGGGCTGGACTAGATGGCCTTGAGAGGTCCCTACCAACTCTGCTATCATCATCATCACACACTATTGGGGTTGCTTTGGTGGTTCTTTTCCTACATGGGTTGGACTAGATGGTCTTTAGAGGTTCCCCCTAACTCTATTATTATTATTATTATTATTATTATTATTATTATTATTATTATTGGGGCCAGGTGGCCATCTGTTGGGGTGCTTTGATTGTGCTCTTCCTGCATGGCAGGAGGTTGGACTAGATGGCCTTTAGAGGTCCCTCCCAACTCTGTTATCATCATCATCACCACATACTATTGGGGTTGCTTTGGTAGTTCTTTTCCTACATGGGAAGGGATTGGACTAGATGGCCTTGAGAGGTCCCTCCCAACTCTGCTATCCTGTGATTCTGATTCTTGCTTCTCCTTCCAGCCAAGGACATGGCTGCGGTGCAGAGGACGCTGGTGGCCTTGGGCAGCTTGGCCGTCACCAAGGACGATGGGAACTATCGCGGAGACCCTTCCTGGTTCATGAAGTAAGTGGACACAAACTCTTGCATTGAACCATTTGACCGCAAGTCACATCACGGCCCTGCATTTTGCCACGGCTGTGATGCAGAGAAAGGTTGTATTCACATTATTCTATAATGGAAGCTTTTGCCTCCCAGTTGCCCCATTTGCTTTTGCATAATTCTGGGGAATGTAATTCAGGGAAGCCAGGGACCTCGATTGCAGAGAATTACACACAACACTCCCCAGGATTCTGCAAAAGCAAACCGGGCGATTGTGTTATTGAATCTAGACCGCAAGACTTGGAGGATTCTGCCTGGCGAGGAGCGCTAATACTCAATAGCCAATCATCAATAATGATAAACCCAAAGTTCCAGATTAAAACTCACCAAAGCAGCTGAAGGCAAGGGCAGAGGCATTTGACTCTCCATCCTGATTGGAGACGGAGACTTGTGGGCATCTCATACACACACATATATACACATACATACATACATACATACACACTAGTCTTCCCCTGCCACGCGTTGCTGTGGCCCAGTCTGTGTATGTGAGTTTTGTTTGTGTATATACGTGTATATATTTGTGTATATGCGTATATATGTGGTTTTGCGCATGTGTCGTAATGTAATATTTATTTTTTGGCTTTTTAAGTCTCTTCTGCTGCGTTTTCCAGTATTTTTATGAGTGACGGTCACTCGTTGGCCTGAGAGGTGTTGTGTGTCCAAATTTGATGTCAATTCATCCAGTGGTTGTTGAGTTATGTTAATCCCACAAACAATCATTACACACACACACACACATACATGCATACACATACACTAGCCGTCCCTTGTCACATGTTGCTGTGGCCCAATCTGTGTATATGTGTTGTGTGTGTATATGTTTGTGTGTATATTTGTGCATATGTATGTATGTTTGTGTGTGTGTGTGTGTGTGTGTGTGTGTGTGTATATATATATATATATATATATGGCTCTGCACACGCATTGTAATGTATTTTTGTTTTTTTGGCTTTTTAAGTCCCTTCCGCTGGGTTTTTCAGTGTTTTTATGAGTGGTGGTCACTTGTTGGCCTGAGAGGTGTCTTGTGTCCAAATTTGGTGTCCATTTGTCCAGTGGTTTTTGAGATCTGTTAATCCCACAAACAATCATTACACACACACACACACATACATGCATACACATACACTAGCCGTCCCTTGTCACATGTTGCTGTGGCCCAATCTGTGTATATGTGTTGTGTGTGTATATGTTTGTGTGTATATTTGTGCATATGTATGTATGTTTGTGTGTGTGTATGTGTGTGTGTGTGTGTGTGTATATATATATATATATATATATATATATATATATATATATATATATGGTTTTGCACACGCATTGTAATGTATTTTTGTTTTTTTGGCTTTTTAAGTCCCTTCCGCTGGGTTTTTCAGTGTTTTTATGAGTGGTGGTCACTTGTTGGCCTGAGAGGTGTCTTGTGTCCAAATTTGGTGTCCATTTGTCCAGTGGTTTTTGAGATCTGTTAATCCCACAAACGAACGTTACATTTATATTTATTATTATTTTCTAGCTGTCCCCTGCCACGTGTTGCTGTGGACCACATGGGGGTTCTGTGTGGGAGGTTTGGTCCAATTCTATCGTTAGTGGGGTTCAGAATGCTCTGTGTTTGTAGGTGAACTACAAATCCCAGCAACTACAACTCCCAAATGTCAAGATTTTATTTTCCACAAACTCCACCAGTGTTCGTTCACATTTGGGCATATTGAGTATTGGTGTAGAGTTTGGTCCAGATCCATCCTTGTTTGAGTCCACAGTGATCTCTGGATGTAGGTGAACTACAATTCCAAAACCAAAGGACACTGCCCACCAAACCCTTCCAGTATTTTGTCTTGGTCATGGGAGAACTGTGTGCCACGTTTAGTTCAATTCCATCGTTGGTGGAGTTTAGAATGCTCTTTGATTGTAGGTGAACTATAAATCCCAGCAACTACAACTCCCAAATGACAAAATTAATTTTTTTGAGTGAAGGACATACATTGGGTTGTTAGGTGTCTTGTGCCCAAATTTGGTGTCAATTCATCCAGTGGTTTTAGAGTTATGTTAATCCCACAAACTAACATTACATTTATATTTATATTTATATTTATCTCTACCTCTACCACCTCTACCTCCACCTCCACCTCTCTATCTATATAAAATACAAAACTGAAATACCTCACTTGTTTTTCTGTTTTTCCCTTGGCTGTAGAGTATAGAATTGTAAATGCAGTAAAGGTATCCATTTGAGACTTGAGAAAAGAGTGATATATATATATATATATATATATATATATATATATATATCACTCTTTTATATATATATCACTCATTCACACACACACACACACACACATATATATATATATCACTCTTTTCTCAAGTCTCAAATGGATACCTTTACTGCATTTACAATTCTATACTCTACAGCCAAGGGAAAAACAGAAATGCAGTTTTGTATTTTATATAGATAGAGAGGTGGAGGTAGAGGTGGAGGTAGGGGTAGGGGTGGAGGTGGAGGTGGAGGTAGGGGTAGGGGTAGGGGTGGAGGTGGAGGTGGAGGTAGGGGTGGAGGTGGAGGTGGAGGTGGAGGTAGGGGTGGAGGTAGGGGTAGGGGTGGAGGTGGAGGTGGAGGTAGGGGTGGAGGTGGAGGTGGAGGTAGGGGTAGGGGTGGAGGTGGAGGTAGGGGTGGAGGTGGAGGTAGGGGTAGGGGTGGAGGTGGAGGTGGAGGTAGGGGTAGGGGTGGAGGTGGAGGTGGAGGTAGGGGTGGAGATGGAGGTGGAGGTAGGGGTGGAGGTGGAGGTGGAGGTGGAGGTAGGGGTGGAGGTGGAGGTAGGGGTAGGGGTGGAGGTGGAGGTGGAGGTAGGGGTGGAGATGGAGGTGGAGGTAGGGGTAGGGGTGGAGGTGGAGGTAGGGGTGGAGGTGGAGGTAGGGGTGGAGGTGGAGGTGGAGGTGGAGGTAGGGGTGGAGGTGGAGGTAGGGGTAGGGGTGGAGGTGGAGGTGGAGGTAGGGGTGGAGGTGGAGGTGGAGGTAGGGGTAGGGGTGGAGGTGGAGGTAGGGGTGGAGATGGAGGTGGAGGTAGGGGTGGAGGTGGAGGTGGAGGTAGGGGTGGAGGTGGAGGTGGAGGTAGGGGTGGAGGTGGAGGTGGAGGTAGGGGTGGAGGTGGAGGTAGGGGTAGGGGTGGAGGTGGAGGTGGAGGTAGGGGTGGAGGTGGAGGTAGGGGTAGGGGTGGAGGTGGAGGTAGGGGTAGGGGTGGAGGTGGAGGTAGGGGTGGAGGTGGAGGTGGAGGTGGAGGTAGGGGTGGAGATGGAGGTGGAGGTAGGGGTAGGGGTGGAGGTGGAGGTAGGGGTGGAGGTGGAGGTGGAGGTAGGGGTGGAGGTGGAGGTGGAGGTAGGGGTGGAGGTGGAGGTAGGGGTAGGGGTGGAGGTGGAGGTAGGGGTAGGGATGGAGGTGGAGGTGGAGGTAGGGGTGGAGGTGGAGGTAGGGGTAGGGGTGGAGGTGGAGGTGGAGGTAGGGGTGGAGGTGGAGGTAGGGGTGGAGGTGGAGGTGGAGGTAGGGGTAGGGGTGGAGGTGGAGGTAGGGGTAGGGGTGGAGGTGGAGGTGGAGGTAGGGGTGGAGGTGGAGGTAGGGGTGGAGGTGGAGGTGGAGGTAGGGGTAGGGGTGGAGGTGGAGGTAGGGGTGGAGGTGGAGGTAGAGGTAGAGATAAATATAAATATAAATGTAAATGTAATATATATATATATATATATATATGGGAGTTTCAGTCCAAAACACCCGGAGGGAAGGCCCAAGTTGGCCATCTGCTGCCAAGCGGTATTGACCCCTTTGTCTCCGTCTCCGTTGCAGGAAAGCCCAGGAGCACAAGCGCGACTTCTCAGACAAGCAGCTGAAGGAAGGGAAGAACATCATTGGGCTGCAAATGGGGTCCAACCAGGGGGCTTCGCAGTCGGGCATGACGGGCTACGGGCGGCCAAGGCAGATCATCAGCTAAGGCCGACTTCGGACCCCCAGAAGACCCCCAACGCAGCCTGCCCATGGCCCTCCTCCTTTCTTTCCTTTTTCCTTCCTTCCTTCCCTTCCTTCTTCCCTTCCTCTCTTTCTTCTTTACATTCCCTTTCGTCCTTCCTCCCTTTCCTTCCTTCTTCCTTTGTTCCTCCCTCTCTCCTTCCTCCCTCTTTTCCCTTCCTTCCTTCCTTCCTTCCTTCCTTCCTTCTTTTTTCTTCCTCCCTTCCTTCCTGTGCAATCCTGCTTGGCTGCAAAAGGCATCCTCTCACCTTTAGCCACGTACGATCCATGAAAAAAAGTTTCAAAACTTATTACAAAATTCAGACATGACAGCGTTTTGTTTCTAAAGTGTTTCTAAAGTGCAGTCAGTGAAAATTTCATTCCTACGAGAGTGACAAACTTTTGTTGTCGTTACTGCGTACGTGGGGAAGTTTTTGGGGTTCCTTTCTCCCCCATTTTCGCAGCTATTGGGGTGAAACTTGCTACTGTTATAGAACACATTCACCCCTGTGAGCCCACCAAGTTTCAGAATATTTTACTCATCCATGGATTTTTGGGGAATTTTCAAAGTTTTTACAAAACTATATATATATATTTTAAAAACCACGCACGTGGGGAAGTTTCCAGGGTTCCTTTCTCCCTCATTTTCGCAGCTATTGGGGCGAAACTTGCTACGATTATATAACACATTAATCTCTGTGAGCCCGCCAAATTTCAGAATATTTTACTAATCCGTGGATTTTTGGGGAATTTTCAAAGTTTTTACAATATATATATATATATATATATATATATATTAAAAAAAACCACAAGAGCGATCTCCTTGACTTTTCTATAGAATGACACAAGGCAGCAGGGGGTCATTCCCTCCAAGTTTCAGAAATATTCATAGATCTACTGATATATAGTATTTTTTAAAAAGTTTTGACAAAGGAAAATCCACAACTATCTCCTGAAATGTAGTTGAGGGCAGGGCCGTTTGCATTCTCTAGCATAGGGCTCCTTGCCTTCCCAAACTACATTTCCCAGAATCCTGTGCTTTCTCTATCTCTTTCCCAGCTCACTCAGCTCATTCCGCCCTCCTGCTTTCCTCTCTTCTTAATTTAAAGAGGAATGGCAGCCTTTTTGGCTTTGCCTCGCTTGCGTTGAAAATGACACTGTGCTATAATCCAGGCATGGATTCTTAATATCTGTTTGTATATACAAAACTTACGAATTAGATACGACTTACGATTTAGTAACCGAGCTTTGCACATCCCGACTGGATACCTTTCCCACTGCCATGGCTTTGGAGTCCCCCCTCCCCACCCCGAAAAAGGAAGTCTTAATTGGGTGAAATTGAGTCTTAATTGGGTGGAAGCCAAACTGGGCACCAAAGGGAGGAGAAACGAGCCATTTTTCCACTCGAGTCTAATGCGCCATTGACTCTCGGGTGCAGCTCAATTGGCAAAAACGTGAAACCCAATCAAATGAAATAAAAGCTGGCGAATGTAATGTGCAAGAGCAGCAAAATGTGCGCTCTAGTCTTTGTCATTTGGCTCCCAAAGGTATGCAGTGTGCATTGCAGTGGCCACCTCTTTAGGGTGCCTTCTTTTAAAATGAATGGGATGGAAAAGAAAGCCTTAGAATACATCTTTGCTGCAGAACGCATCCGCTCAAACTGCCTTGGTTCAATGCTATGGGATGCAGTTTGGCAAGGCCTTGAGTCTTCAATGACAAAGAGGGCGGGTGACACTGCAAACTACAAATCCCAGCATTGTAAAGCATTATGGCCATTACATTGGAGATGCTGAAATATCCCAGCATTGCATTGCATGGGATTTGAATTGCATTAAGGTCATTACATTGCATTGCATTGCATTATGGCCATTACATTGGAGATGCTGCAATGTCCCAGCATTGCATTGCTTGGGATTTGCATTGCATTATGACCATTACATTGCATTACATTATGGCCATTACATTGGATATGCCGTCACTCAAGTAGGTGCTCCACCGATGCCTCACCAAACTACAAATCCCAGCATTGTATAGCATTATGCCCATTACATTAGAGATTCTGTAATATCCCAGGATTGCATTGCATAGGATTTGTATTGCACTGTGGCCATAACATTGCATTGCATTGCATTATGGTCATTACATTGGAGATGTTGCAATATCCCAGCATTGCATTGCATGGGATTTGCATTACATTATGACCAGAACATTGCATGGCCATTACATTGGAGATGCTGCAATATCCCAGGATTACATTGCATGGGATTTGCATTGCATTATAGCCATTACATTGGAGATGATGCTGTCACTCAAATAGGAGCTCCACCGATGCCTCACCAAACTACAAATCCCAGCATTGCATAGCATAGCATAATGGCCATTACATTGGAGATTCTGCAGTATCCCAGGATTGCATTGCATGGGATTTGGATTGCATTATGGTCATTACATTGTATTGCATTGCATTATGGTCATTACATTGGAGATGCTGCAATATCCTAGCATTGCATTGCATGGGATTTGCATTGCATTATGACCATTACATTGCATTGCAGCCATTACATTGCATAACCATTACATTGGGAGATGCTGCAATATCCTTGCATTGCATTGCATGGGATTTACATTGCATTATGATCATTACATTGCATTACATTATGGCCATTACACTGGAGATGCTGTCATTCAAGTAGGAGCTCCACTGATGCCTCGCCAAACTACAAATCCCAGCATTGCAAAGCATTATGGCCATTACATTGGAGATGATGCTGTCACTCAAGCAGGTACTCTTGCAATCCCTTCCCTTTTTGCTTTGGCTCGGCATTAAGATGACTATATTATGCAAATCTATTGCATATTCTAATATTAGGGAATTTAGTCCAAATAAAGGAGAGCATAAGATTGGAGTAAATACAGTATTTTTTTTCTGCAAACCCTTCCCAGAAATGAATGTTTCCCAGACTCTGGTATAATTGTTGCTTTGGATTCCAACTCCCATAATGCATGATTGTTGATGCCAAGGCTTCTGGGAGCTGAAGTCCAAAGCAAGGTTAGAGTTTGGGACTCGTTGCTAGAAATAAACCAAGCATGGGCCAACTTGGGCCCTCCCTCCAGGTGTTTTGGACTGCAACTCCCACAATTCCTAACAGCCGGTAGGCTGTTAGGAATTGTGGGAGTTGCAGTCCAAAACACCTGGAGGGAGGGCCCAAGTTGGCCCATGCCTGCTATAAACCAAGGAGAGGAATTCCACCCCTTTTCTTCCTTCCTGTTTTGTATTTTGTTGTCGTCGTCCGTCGATTAAAAACAAATACGACATTTTAAAAAAGCCTTCTTGGTCGTTTATTTGGAGTCTGAGTCCCAATTCCATCAATGGGAAAAACAAAAGTCTGGAAAAGCTGGAAAAAGGGGGGAAACAGACACAACGAGGTGAACAACACACAAATAACACAACGGGAGGGAGCCAAAGGCACCTTTGGTCGGAGTGGGTTTATTCTTGGAAAGCTGCAAAGGAAACCGGTTCCGGCTGTCAACATTGTTGTTGTTGTTTTAAAAAAATGCTAATTAATAATATTAATTATAATAATAACAACCTCGGCTTTGGTACGGAGGTCGTCCTCTCTGGGTGGACAGAGGACAAAAAAGCATCATCCCCTTAAAGCAGGGAACAGAAAGGGTCATTCAGCAAAGGGAAAATGCAAGCATTGGCTTGGGGGTGCCGGGATGGATGGACGAACGGCCGGACAAACGGCCGGACGTCCATGCAGAAAGGCATCCCAGTGAATGCTGGCACTGACCGCCGCCACCCCATTGCACGGCTATTGCAAGACCATCAACGCAATGGGGGAGAAAAGCTGCAACCAAAAGGCCACCAAAAGCAAAGGCAGAGAATAAAGAGAAAGGTTCTGCACCAAAGGCCTTGAGCCGCCAATGTCCAAAATCCGCAGCCTTCTTCCTAAGAGTATGAACTACTCTTAAGAGTATGAACGTAAACAGGAGACAACTCCAACGTCCATTCCAAAGGGTCTAAATACACAGAAGTTGACTGCAAGTCCGGGTCCGGCATCCAAGGCGCAGTCCAGGGTTCTAGTCCAGGGTTCTAGCACAGTCCAGGGTTCTAGCACAGGTCTAGTGTCCAAACATCGTCCACGATCCAAGACAAGTACCTGCAAGCTCCATCTATAGTGTTGTCCCTATGATGCACCTACCTCACTGTTTATCCTTTTTGGGCTCCCCTCAATTACATATTTTCTTATGTAGGGTTTTCTCATTTTACCTCGTCCAATCGGCCTGCCTATTCTGTTTGATTTTGTAGTGTGTTAACTTGCTTTATTTATTTTATTGTCGAAGGCTTTCATGGCCAGAATCACTGGGTTGTTGTAGGTTTTTTCGGGCTATATGGCCATGTTTCTAGAGGCATTCTCTCCTGACGTTTCGCCTGCATCCTTGGCAAGCATCCTCAGAGATAGTGAGGTCTGTTGGAACGAAGAAAATGGGTTTATATATCTGTGGAATGACCAGGGTGGGACAAAGGAGTCTTTTCTGCTGGAGCTAGGTGTGAATGTTTCAACTGACCACCTTAATTAGTGGGTTGTTGTAGGTTTTTTTGGGCTATATTGCCATGTTCTAGAGGCATTCTCTCCTGATGTTTCGCCTGCATCCCTAGCAAGCATCCTCAGAGGTTGTGAGGTCTGTTGGAACTAGGAAAATGGGTCTTTCTATCTGTGGAATTTTATTTTGATGTCATTTTGTTGTCTGCATCTTGTATTTTATTTTGCTGTACTGCACTTTTGGGTTTGGCCTTTTGCTAGCCGTGCCGAGTCTCCTTTGGGGAGATGGTGGCGGGGTATAAATAAAGTTTATTATTATTTATTATTAAAGGTGCAAGGGTCTCCAGGATGCACGGCTGTTGCACCAAACGATGGTTGCATCTAGCAGGGTAGTGTTCCAAACACCAGCCTTTTTTGCAGCGCCCGAAAAAGCTTTGCAGCTGTGATTCCCTTCTAAGTATTCCAGCAACAGTGTAGGATTTAACACCGGAGACGGTTCAGTAAACAGGAGCGAGCAAGGCAATTCCAATGTCCATTCCAAGGGGTTGAAACACACCAAAGTTTACTGCAAATCTGAGTTTGGCATCCCAAGAGTTCAAAGCACAGGTCTAGTATCTGCAAGTGCCGTGCAAAGATGCAAGGGCATCCAGGATGCATGGCTGTCTCACCAAACAATGGTAAAGTGTTCCAAACACCAGCCTTTTATGCAGCTCCCAAGGGTTCAAAGCACAGGTCTAGTATCTGCAAGCGCCGTGCAAAGGTGCAAGGGCATCCAGGATGCACAGCTGTCGCACCAAACGATGGTGAAGTGTTCCAAACACCAGCCTTTTATGCAGCTCCCAAGAAAGCTTTGCATTTCCTTCCAAGTGTTCCAGCGACGTTGGATTTAACACTGGAGACAGTTCAGTAAACAAGAGCGAACAAGGCAATTCCAGTGTCCATTCCAAGGGGTTGAAATACTCCAAAGTTTACTGCAAATCTAAGTTCGGCATCCAAGGAGTAGTATAGGGTTCAAAGCACAGGTCTAGTGTCCAAACGTCATCCAAGGTCCAAAGCACAAGTGCAGTATCTGCAAGTGCCGTGCAAAGGTGCAAGGGCCTCCAGGATGCATGGCTGTCACTCCAAACAATGTAATGTTCCAAACACCGGCCTTTTATGCAGCTCCCAAGAAAGCTTTGCATTTCCTTCTAAGTGTTCCAGCGACGTAGGATTTAACACCGGAGACAGTTCAGTAAACAAGAGCAAACAAGGCAATTCCAATGTCAATTCCAAGGGGTTTAAATACTCCAAAGTTTACTGCAAATCTGAGTTCAGCATCCAAGGGTTCAAAGCACAGGTCTAGTATCCGCAAGTGCCGTGCAAAGGTGCAAGGGGCTCCAGGATGCACAGCTGTTGCACCAAATGATGGCAAAGTGTTCCAAACACCGGCCTTTTATGCAACTCCCGAGAAAGCTTTGCATTTCCTTCCAAGTGTTCCAGCGACGTTGGATTTAACACTGGAGACAGTTCAGTAAACAAGAGCAAGCAAGGCAATTCCAATGCCAATTCCAAGGGTTGAAATACTCCCAAAGTTTACTGCAAATCTGAGTTTGGCATCCAAGGAATATTCCAGGGTTCAAAGCACAGGTCTAGTGTCCAAGCGTCATCCAAGGTCCAAAGCAGAAGACCAGTATCTGCAAGTGCCGTACAAAGGTGCAAGGGCTTCTAGGATGCACGGCTGTCGCACCAAATGATGTAGTGTTCCAAACACCGGCCTTTTATGCAGCGCCCGAAAAAAGCTTTACTGCAAATCTGAGTTCAGCATCCAAGGCTCAGTCCAGGGTTCAAAGCACAGCTCTAGTATCCGCAAGCGCCGTGCAAAGGTGCAAGGGCATCCACGATGCACGGCTGTTGCACCAAACAATGGTTGTGTCCAACAATGAAGTGTTCCAAACCCTGGCCTTTTATGCAGCTCCCTTTGCAGCTGCAATTTCCTTCTTTCAGCCAATTGAAGAGAGCAGGGGTCCTCAAGCTTTGTAAACAGAAGTCCAGGTCACAATCCCTCAAACTGTTGGAGGGCCGGATTATAATTTGGAAAAAAAAAAATGAATTCCTGTGCACATTGCACATATCTTATTCGTAGTGCAAAAACACTGCAAAACAATACAATAATTAAAATGAAGAACAATGTTAACAAATAGAAACTTATTCGTATTTCAATGGGAAGTGTGGGCCGGCTTTTGACTGATGAGATAGGATTATTGTTGTTGTTGTTGTTGTGTGCTTTCAAGTCGTTTCAGACTTAGGTTGATCCTGAGCGAGGGCCGGGTAAATGACCTTGGAGGGCCGTATGCAGCCCTCGGGCCGTAGTTTGAGAACCCCTGGATTAGACTGTTGCAGCTGGATGGCCAACGCCTGTCCTTCCTCCTCCTCCTCCTCCGGCTCCGACTCGGGTGTTTCCGTACCTGAAAGGACCAGCTTCAGGCTGCTCGGATTTTGCAAAGATCTGCAAATGCAAGGGTTTCCCAGCTGGTTAAGGCAAACGGGAGGCCTCCACGCCCATTCCGCACAGGGCCAGAAAGCGTGTGCGTCACCATTGTGCAATGTAGTGTAACACAATGCAACAGTGTGCCACGCTTTGGCGAGGCTGGTCCTGGTGTTTTGGTGTCATAATCACTCATGCCATGCAACTATGAGCTCCCTGGTACAGAGCACATGGCTACGGCTGAAAGGGAGGAAGGACGCATGAACCGGCCATAAACAACAATGGCCCTGATGTAATGTCGAAGGCTTTCATGGCTGGAATCACTAGGTTCTTGTGGGTTTTTTCGGGCTATAGAGCCATGTTCTAGAGGCATTTCTCCTGACGTTTTGCCTGCATCTATGGCAAGCAAGAACCTAATGGCCCCGATATGTGAGAGGGTGGGTTCTGGTATGTGGGGAAGGGCCGGCACCAGAGCCTTGGAGTGAGTTATGACACTGTAGTGTGAGACTCTTGTATTGGTTCCTTCTGCACCTTGGCGTGTTCTTTCAAGAGAAGGCCAAACCCACAACAACACAGTTAGAGCAAAGGACCCAGGAAGTGTGTGCGTTGTGCAACGTAGTGCAATAGGGTGCCACACTTTGGCGAGGCCAGCCCCGGTATTTCGGCCATTGGGTCATAGCAGCCATGCCAAGCTCTTGCCCGGTATCTCCTTGGCGTTGTCCCAGTTGGCACGCGTGGTCGGAAGGAGCAGAGGCACACGGGTCAGCACGCCTGGAGGTCTCGCTCGGTGGCCACGGATGTGGGGGGCTCCTGGTCCTGCTCGCCCCCCTCGTGGTCCCTCAACAGACATTGCGCCTCCTCCTCCTCCTCCGCCGCCGCCTCCTTCCCTCGGCACAAGGGGATGCCCTCCTCCATCTCGGTCCCGTCCCGTCCCTCGGGGGCCCAACGACAGCGAGGGGCCCCTCCAGAGGGATGCCGCTCCAGGACCCCATGACGGGGGCGTGACAGGAAGGCCTCCAGCAGGTAGTAGACGGTCCAGAAGACGGCAAAGCAGCCCAGCAGCATCAGCGTCTGCAAGGAAGACAGGAGAGGAGACAGGATAGCCATGGATCAAGAGGGGAGGGGAAGATGTCGTAAGGAGGAGGAGGAGGGGGCAGGCGTCCTTTCTGGGACATAATGGAGCCTTGGTTTCAAACTACAGGAAAGCAAGGAGATTCCACCTGAACATGAGAGAGAACTTCGTAATTGTGTGAGAGACCTGTTCAGCAGTGGAACTCTCTGCCCCAGAGTGGTGGTGGAGGCTCCTTCTTTGGAGGCTTTGAAACAGAGGCTGGGCGCCCATCTGTTGGGGGTGCTTTGAATGTGATTTTAATGTGATTATGGATAAGCTGATGGAGCATTCAACCACAGTTTTTGGCTCAAAATGGCCACCAGAGTGATAATTCTTAGTTGGTTTTAATTGTATTGTTTTCAATGTTTTCAACTATTTATTTATTTGTTTGTTTGTTTCTTTATTTACAGCATTTATATTCCGCCCTTCTCCTCACCCCGCAGGGGACTCAGGGCGGATTATAGTGTGCACATATATGCCAAACATTCAATGCCAATTTTGACACACAAACATATACAGACATACACAGAGGCTATTAACTTTTTTCTGGCCGCCAGGGGAGCTGTCGCTTTCATCGTCCATCTGCGATGCTGATGAAGCACTTCCGCATTCCCCGCATGCTTCCCTGCTGGAGTCTTTTTTATGGCCTCATAAATCAGTTAATTTAGCCTCCCCACACTTTAAGGTGGTACCTAATTTTCCTACTTGACAGATGCAACTGTCTTTCAGGTTGCAAAGGTCGACAACAGGCTACACACAATTGGTTGGAAACCCACTCCAACCCGGGCTGGCTTTGAACTCAAGACCTTTTGGTCAGAGTGATCTTAATGCAGCTGACACTCAGCCAGCTGCGCCACAATCCCGGTGCACTATAGATAATTATTGACTATTTGTTTTTACTATGTATGTATTGAGGCATGAAATTGCTGCCAATTGGAAGCCGCCCTGTGTCCCCCCCCCCCCCCGGGGGTTGAGAAGGGTGGGGTACAAATATTCAAAATAATAATAATAATAATATTTGTAGAGATGTGTTTATTATAAAGTGTTATTTATAATGTGTTTAAACTGTATTTATAATGTTTATTATAAAGTGTTATTTATAATGTGTTTAAAACTGTATTTGTGGTTTACATTTGTTGCCATGGCCTAGCTGTGAGGGATAGGTTGCCATGGTGACAAGACAAGGCAGCAGAGGAGGTGGGCGGAGCTAAAGGAGTAAAAGGTTTGAAAGTGGCAGTTAAGCTCCAGTCCGGTGGAGGAGACCCGGAGAAGAGCAGAGCCAGTTAAGGGCTCTGGGAAATAGCAGAGTCAAGAAAGGACTCTGGGGAAAGTAGTTTAGTCCGGTGGAAGAGACCCGGGGAAGAGGAGAGCCAGTTAGGGCTCTGTTGTGAAGCTGTGAGAATTCAGTAGTTCCTAGAATTTGTGAATATTTCTTCAGCAAGAGAGCTGAAGGTGTTACCTTGTTAGATTGCTTAGGTTAAAAGAATCTAACAGAGGGGGTCTTCAGGATTGCCAGTAAGGAAAGACTGGTGATCAGTGGTTTGTTCCGAGTATAGGGCAAACAGTGTGGACATTCACAATAGGGAACTCTGAAGTAGTATAAGCACTTCACTAAAGAAGAAGTTTGTAGAATTGTATCATCAGAAGCATGTATCTCAAACCAGCCATTTTGTAACATCAAGCCTTGTGCCAAGTTCAAATTCTCAAAACTGCAACAATTACGTTCTGTTAACAATAAATCTTGTTCTCTTTGTATTTCAAACCTGCCTCCTCCATTGCTTTTATGCTTGGTGCATTCCACACTACCAAAATCACCTCACAGCACAACTAAAGATAAACAGAGACATAATCCAGCGTCTCTAAACATATTGGTGGCAGCTTAATTGATATTTAAAAGAAGGTTCCTCACAGAATATTGGTGGCATTAAAGAAGATTAATACTTCCTCACATAATTTTGGTGGCATCTAGTGAGATTAGCGCTGCTTCTTTACATTTTTGTTGACAAGCGGTGGGATTAACGCTTCTTTACAATATTAATAATAAGTTTCCTGCTTCTTGGCAGAATGGGGTTGGACGGGATGGCCCACCATGTCTCTTCCAACTCTAGGATTCTGTTCTATAGACCAGTGTTTTTCAACCTTTCTAATGCCTTGACCCCTAAATACAGTTCAACTCCTGGAACGATTCCATCAGCGCTGCCTCCGGAAAATCCTGCAAATCTCTTGGGAAGACAAGCGGACAAACGTCAGCATGCTGGAAGAAGCAAAGACCACCAGCATTGAAGCGATGCTCCTCCGCCACCAACTCCGCTGGACCGGCCACGTTGTCCGGATGTCCGACCACCGTCTCCCAAAGCAGTTGCTCTACTCCAAACTCAAGAACGGAAAACGGAACGTTGGAGGACAGGAAAAGAGATTGAAAGATGGGCTCAAAGCCAACCTTAAAAACTCTGGCATGGACACTGAGAACTGGGAAGCCCTGGCCCTTGAGCGCTCCAGCTGGAGGTCAGCTGTGACCAGCAGTGCTGCAGAATTTGAGGAGGCACGAATGGAGGGCGAAAGGGAGAAGTGTGCCAAGAGGAAGGCACTTCAAGCCAACCCCAGCCGAGACCGCCTTCCACCTGGAAACCGATGCCCTCCCTGCGGAAGAAGATGCAGAGCAAGAATAGGGCTCCACAGCCACATACGGACCCACAAGAACACTGGAAGACAATCATCCTTGGAAAGCGAGGGATCGCCTAAGTAAGTAAGTAAATACAGTTCCTCATGTTGTGGTGACCCCCAACCCTAAAATTATTTTCGTTGCTACTTTAGAACTGTAATTTTGCTACTGTTATGAATTGTAATGTAAATGTATTTTCATTGTTCCAAATTGAACATAATTAAAGCATAGCGATTAATCACAAAAACAATATGTTTTGGGGAGGTTGGACAATGGATGATGGGATCTGCAGTGACTTCCACAGACGTGGGTCGCCCGGCTCGGGGGGGCATGAGCCGGGTGACCAAGGCTCCGAGGCAGAGCCTGGGCCCTGTGGGGAGCCATTTTGAGGAGGGGGCCTCGCAACCCCTCCACAATGGCCTCACGACCCCTCTGGTGGTCGCGACCCCCAAGTTGAGAACCACTGCTATAGACAGTCCATGCAGTCATGCTGGACACACGACCTTGGAGGTGTCTACGGACAACGCCGGCTCTTCGGCTTAGAAATGGAGATGAGCACCAGAGTCCCAGAGTTGGACACGCCTAGACTTCGTGTTTACCTTTACCTATTCTATTGGAGGCAGGGAGAGGAAGGCACGTGGGCAACCGACGCTGGGATTCCCATGCTCATTGTTATGATTACGACACTATGCAACACGACTTTTTGTTCCTGAGTTACAGACACCGTTTCCTAATTGGTTTTATCCTAAAGACGCGGGGAAAGGTGATTCAACTGCAAACACCTTGTCGCCACCGTGGGGTGGGGGCTCCCGGTCCCACCCGTGATCAAGGCCCCCTCCTCACAGCAGCACAGCCCCCCCAGACCCCCATATCTGACCTTGAGGGTGTTGGTGGAGAGGGAGAAGCCCTCCTGCTCCGGGATGTCCAGGCCGGCCGGACACGGCAAGACCTCAGGGAGCTCCAGGTACTGGCCGCTCATGGCTTCTTCCAGGCGCCTGCAGAGACAGAATCGGACACAGGAAAGGAAGGCTCCCACCCAGCCCAGTAAGCAGGGAAGAGCCCTCCTTTCTTCCTTCCTTCCCTCCTTCCTTTCTTTCTTCTTCCCCCCTTCCTTCCCTTCGTTTTTCCTCTCCTCCTTCCTTCTTTTCCTCCCTCCTTTCTTCCATTCCTTCCTTCCTTTCTTCCCTCCTCCTTCCTTCCTTTCCTTCTTCTCTTTCTCATTCTCTTCCCTTCCCTCCCTCTTGCCCTCTTCCTTCTTAGCTCCCTCCTTCCTTCACTCCTTCCTCTCCTTTCATTCTTTTCTTCCTTCTTTACTTTCCTTCCTTTCCTCTCTTCTTCCTTCCCTTTTTCCTTTCCTCACTCCCTCCTTCCCTCCCTTCTTCTCATTCTCCTCCCTTCCCTCCTTCCTTTCCTTTCATTTCCTCTCTCTTGCCCTCTTCCTTCTTTCCTCCCTCCTTCATTCACTCCCTCCTCTCCTTCCTTTCCTTTCCTTTCATTCTTCTCTTCCCTTCTCCCTTCCTTCCTTCCCTCCTTCTTTCCTTCCTTTCCTCTCTTCTTACTTCCCTTTTTCCTTTCTTCACTCCCTCCTTCCTTCCTTCCTTCCTTCCTTCCTTCCTTCCTTCCTTCCTTTCTTCTCTTTCTCATTATTCTCCCTTCCCTCCTTCCTTTCCTCTCTCTTGCCCTCTTCTTTCTTTCCTCCCTCCTTCCTCCACTCCTTTCTCTCCTTCCTTTCCTTTTATTCTTCTCTTCCCACTCTCCTTCCTTTCTTCCCTCCTTCCTTATTTCATTTCCTTCTTTTCCTCTCTTCTTCCTTCCCTTTTTCCTTTCGTCACTCCCTCCTTCCTTTCCTTCTTCTCTTTCTCATTCTCCTCCCTTCCTTTCCTCCCTCTTGCCCTCTTCGTTCTTTCCTCCCTCCTTCCTTCACTCCTTCCTCTCCTTCCTTTCCTTTCATTCTTCTCTTCCCTCCTTCCTTCCTTCTTTCTTTTCCTCTCTTCTTCCTTTCCTTTTTCCTTTCCTCACTCCCTCCTTCCTTCTTTCCTTCTTCTCTTTCTCATTCTCCTTCCTTCCTCTCCTTCCTTTCCTTCCATTCCTCTCTTCTTTCCTTCCCTCCTTCCCCTCCCTTTCCATCCCTTTTTTGGGGGGCCTAATAGCAGGGGGCCACCCTTTCGGGGCCCGGGGCCACCCCGCACCTCACCTCTGCCGCTCTCGGATCTCTTTGGGGCCCCAGGCAGAACCGTAGAGTGTCAGCTTCCATTGCTTCAGGACACCGGGCTTTGGGGCCTCATCCCCTGCAAAGGAGAAAGCGGAAGGAGAGAAATGACACCCTCCTTACATATCATTACATATCATTATAACAACAACAACAACAATGACAATATAGGGCTGTGACTGTGGGCTTTCCTTAACAACAACAACAACAACATAGGACTATGACAGTTGGATTTCCATCATCGTCATTGAAATCGTTGTCATCACCATCTACGGCTGTGACAGTGGGCTTTCAACCATAACAACAACAACATAAGGCTGTGATAGTGGGCTTTCCTTAACAACAACAGTAGCAGCAGCAACAACAGTATAAGACTTTGACAGTTGGGTTTCCATCACCATCACAATCACCATCACCATCATATACGGCCGTGAGCATGGGCTTTCCTCCATAACAACAACAACAAAGGGCTGTGACAGTGGGGTTTTCTCAACAACAACAACAACAGCAACAACAACATAGGGCTGTGACAATTGGGTTTCCTCCACCACCGCCACTGCCATTTAGAGCGATGATAGTGGGCTTTCCTCCATAATAATAACAATAATAATAATACAGGGCTCTGACAGTTGGATTTCCACCACCACCACCATCATCATCATTATATAGGGCTGTGACAGTGGGATTTCCTCCATACCAACAACAAAGAGCTCTGACAGTTGGGTTTCCATCATCATCATCATCATCATCATCATCATCATCATCATCATCTAGGGCTGTGACAGTGGGCTTTCCTCCATAACAACAACAAAGGGCTGTGACAGTTGAGTTTCCATCATCATCATCATCACCATCATCATCATCATCATATAGGGCTGTGACAGTGGGCTTTCCTCCATAACAACAACAAAGGGCTCTGACAGTTGGGTTTCCATCATCATCATCATCATCATCATCATCATCAGCATCAGCATCATCATTATATAGGGCTGTGACAGTGGGATTTCCTCCATACCAACAACAAAGAGCTCTGACAGTTGGGTTTCCATCATCATCATCATCATCATCATCATCATCATCATCATTATATAGGGCTGTGACAGTGGGCTTTCCTCCATAACAACAACAAAGGGCTGTGACAGTTGAGTTTCCATCATCATCATCATCATCATCATCATCATCATCATCATCTAGAGCTGTGACAGTGGGCTTTCTTCCATAACAACAACAAAGGGCTGTGACAGTTGAGTTTCCATCATCATCATCATCATCATCATCATCATCATCATCATCATCATCTAGGGCTGTGACAGTGGGCTTTCTTCCATAATAATAATAACAATAATAATAATATAGGGCTCTGACAGTTGGATTTCCACCACCACCATCATCATCATCATCATCATCATATAGGGCTGTGACAGTGGGCTTTCCTCCATAACAACAACAAAGGGCTCTGACAGTTGGGTTTCCATCATCATCATCATCATCATCATCATCATCATCATCATCTAGGGCTGTGACAGTGGGCTTTCCTCCATAACAATAACAAAGGGCTGTGACAGTTGGGTTTCCATCATCATCATCATCATCATCATCATCATCATCATCATCATCATCATATAGGGCTGTGACAGTGGGCTTTCCTCCATAACAACAACAAAGGGCTGTGACAGTTGGGTTTCCATCATCATCATCATCATCATCATCATATAGGGCTGTGACAGTGGGCTTTCTTCCATAATAATAACAATAATAATAATAAAGGGCTCTGACAGTTGGATTTCCACCATCATCATCATCATTATCATTATATAAGGCTGTGACAGTGGGCTTTCCTCCATAACAACAACAAAGGGCTCTGACAGTTGGGTTTCCATCATCATCATCATCATCATCATCATCATCATCATCATCATCATCTAGGGCTGTGACAGTGGGCTTTCTTCCATAATAATAACAATAATAATAATAAAGGGCTCTGACAGTTGGATTTCCACCATCATCATCATCATTATCATTATATAAGGCTGTGACAGTGGGCTTTCCTCCATAACAACAACAAAGGGCTCTGACAGTTGGGTTTCCATCATCATCATCATCATCATCATCATCATCATCATCATCTAGGGCTGTGACAGTGGGCTTTCTTCCATAATAATAACAATAATAATAATAAAGGGCTCTGACAGTTGGATTTCCACCATCATCATCATCATTATCATTATATAAGGCTGTGACAGTGGGCTTTCCTCCATAACAACAACAAAGGGCTCTGACAGTTGGGTTTCCATCATCATCATCATCATCATCATCATCATCATCATCATCTAGGGCTGTGACAGTGGGCTTTCTTCCATAAGAACAACAAAGGGCTGTGACAGTTGGGTTTCCATCATCATCATCATCATCATCATCATCATCATCATCATATAGGGATGTGACAGTGGGCTTTCCTCCATAACAACAACAAAGGGCTGTGACAGTTGGGTTTCCATCATCATCATCATCATCATCATCATCATCATCATCATCATCAACATATAGGGCTGTGACAGTGGGCTTTCTTCCATAATAACAATAATAATAATATAGGGCTCTGACAGTTGGATTTCCACCATCATCATCATCATTATCATTATATAAGGCTGTGACAGTGGGCTTTCCTCCATAACAACAACAAAGGGCTCTGACAGTTGGGTTTCCATCATCATCATCATCATCATCATCATATAGGGCTGTGACAGTGGGATTTTCTCAACAACAACAACATAGGCTGTGACAGTTGGGTTTCCTCCACCACCACCACCGCCATATAGGGCTGTGACAGTGCGCTTTCCTCCATAACAACAACAAACGGCTCTGACAGTTGAGTTTCCATCATTATCATCAGCATCATCATCATATAGGGCTGTGACAGTGGGATTTTCTCAACAACAAAGTAGGGCTGTGACAGTTGGGTTTCCTCCACCACCACTGTCGCCATATAGAGCAGTGACAGTGGGCTTTCCTCCATAATAACAACAACAATAATAATACAGGGCTTTGACAGTTGGGTTTCCATCATCATCATCATCATCATCATCATCATCATCATCATCATCACCATCATCTTATAGGGCTGTGACCGTGGGCTTCTTGTCACAACATAGGGTTGTGACAATGGGCTTTCCACCACCATCACCACCAAGAGCAATGCCCCTCGAGAAGAAGCAAGTGCCACTCACCCACATCGTGGACCCGGAGCCGATAGGTGCCTTGGGCCTCCTCTCCCCAGCAGCGCACCGTGGAGAAGGTCCAGTCCACAAAGCCCCCGGGGTCCCTGCAACCAGAGACATAAGAGTGGAACGGGGGGGGGGGGGAGAAGACAACGGGCCTCAGCAAGGAACTGGCCCCGAGGGGACACTCCACCCCATCACTAGAATGGGTGGAGTTGACGTTCACATTCTGTCTCTAAGTAAGCTAATTAAACAAACCAAGACACTGCAGAGTCTTTTTCAGTAGTTAGCAGAGATTTACCACACAGCTATGTGCAGACGTTTTGTATTGCTCCGTCAAGAGAGTTTGGATTGAGGTTCAAGGCTGGTGGGTAGGACGCCTGGCTTTAAAATGCCCTTCAACCTTCCCCATCTTCAGAAACCCAAGGGGTTGCAATTCCCATCATCCCCGATCTGCAAAGCTGATCACACTATGTAACACAATTTCTGTTCCTGGGTTTCCACTGTCATTTCCAAATTGGTCGTATCATAAAAACATGGAGAAAGTTGATGAAACTGCCAAAACTTTGTTTTTGTGGAAGGGACATCACCCTGCTATAGCACATTATATTATATTATTATGCAATATAATATATTTATTATTATATTGTATTGTATTGTATTATTATATTTTCTGGGGTATAACAACGATTTTCAAATGAAGGGCTGCACAATTAAACAGGAAATGACACTTTTGAACCAAGAACAGAACGTTTTCTTTCGCAAATTCGGTGACACAGTGCAATAAGGCTCCGTGCAAATGGGTGTGAGAGTGCCCATACCGGACGCGCTTGCACACTCACGAGTCCATGCTGCGGGGCGTGCCGATCCGGGAGGTCATGCCGCTGGGGCAGGCCAGGCGGACGTCCAGGTTGCCCCTCCGCGGGTGGGTGATGGTCAGCGTGACGGCCACGTGCTCCAGTGTCCGCATGCCGGACAGGGACAGGTCCGCTTCCGTCACTGAGCAAACAGGGGAGCAAGAGGCATGCGTGACCGCTATTGCACTCCATTGCACGCTCAGGCCGAATGTGTCCCTCCCTCCAGGTGGTTTGGACTTGCGGTTTATTACACTGCAAAAGCTTTCTCTTGGAGGGAGGGACACCCTGCAGACCATTATATTATTTTATTATACCATTGTATTATTATACTACTATGTTATTATACTATTATAGTATTATAATATATTACACATTATATTATTATACTATTACTATATTATATGGTTATATTCTACTATTATATTAGTATAATATAACCACATATTAAACATATATTAATATATTACACATTATATTATTATACTATTATATTATTATAATTTATTACACATTATATTATTATACTATTATATTATTATACTATTACTATACTATTATATGGTTGGTTAAATTCTACTTTTTATTAGTATAATGTAACCACATATTAACCATATATTAATATATTACACATTATATTATTATACTATTATTATACTATTACTATACTATTATATGGTTATATAACACTATTATATTAGTATAATATAACCATACATTAATCAAATATTAATATATTAAACATTATATTATTATACTATTACATTATTATATTATATTACTCATTTTAGTTATACTATTATACTATAATAATATATTACATATATTATTATACGGTAGTATTGTACTATTATATTATTATACAATTATATTATGATAATATATTACATATTATATAATTATATTATTACATTACTATAATACGTTACATATTATATTATTATACAATTATATTATTATATTACATATTATATAATTATATTATTACATTATTATAATATGTTACACATTATATTGTAATAATATAATAGTATAATAATATAATGTGTAACATATTATAATGTAATAGTATAATAATATAACGTGTAATATATTAATATATGGTTAATATATGGTTATATTATGCTAATATAATAGTATAATATAACCATATAATAGTATAGTAATAGTATAATAATATAATAGTATAATAATATAATGTGTAATATAATAATTTAATAGTATAATAATGTTATACTACAATACTATAATAATATATGTGATATATTATTATAGTATAATAGTATAACTATAATGTGTAATATATTATAATAATGTAATAGTATAACAATATAATAGTATAATAATATAATGTGTAATATATTAATATTTAATTAATATATGGTTATATTATACATTTATTAATTAATTATTATTATATGGTTTATTACATTATTGTAATATATTACATATTATATTATTTCTCGTACTATTATATTATAATAATAGTATACGCATATATCCCCAAGATCTGGAGGAAAGCAAGAGTCATCGCCATCTTGAAGCCAGGCAAAGACCGTCATGACCCAAAAAGCTACAGACCAATCTCCCTGCTGTGCCACCTCTACAAAGTTCTGGAGAGACTTATTTTGCATAGAATTATGGAAAATATAGACCTCTCTCTGATCCCACAGCAAGCTGGCTTCAGGAAAGGCAAAAGCTGCACATTGCAAGTGCTGAACCTGACTCAGCACATAGAAGATGGCTTTGAAAGGCAGCAGATCACAGGAGATGTCTTCATTGACCTGTCAGCAGCTTATGGTACTGTGAACCACCGCTGCCTCCTCCTGAGAAAAATGTATAGTATCACAAAGGACGACCACCTCACCCGCCTCATAGGAAACCTGCTACAAAACAGGAGCTTTTTTGTTGAGTTCCAGGGCCAGAGAAGCAGGTGGCGGACACAGAAGAACGGCCTGCCTCAGGGGAGTGTGCTTGCCCCATCCATGTTCAACATCTACACAAATGACCAGCAACTGCCAGAAGGGACAGAGAGTTTCATCTATGCTGATGATCATGTCATTACCGCTCAAGCAGGGAGCTTTGAGATGGTTGAACAGAAGCTCTCCGAAGCTCTAGGTGCTCTCACTGCCTATTACAGGGAAAACCAGCTGATCCCTAACCCATCTAAAACACAGACATGTGCCTTTCATCTCAAGAACAGACAAGCATCCCGAGCTCTGAGGATGATTACCTGGGAAGGAAGAAATCCCACCGGAGCATTGCAGCGCACCCAAATACCTGGGAGTCACTCTGGACCGTGCTCTGACCTACAAGAAGCACTGCCTGAACATCAAGCAAAAAGTGGGTGCTAGAAACAATATCATACAAAATCCGACTGGCACAACCTGGGGATCACAACATGAGTTAAACATGAGTCAACAATGTGATGTGGCGGCAAAAAAAGCCAATGGGATTTTGGCCTGCATCAAGAGGAGCATAGTGTCTAGATCCAGGGAAGTCATGCTCCCCATGCTCTATTCCGCTTTGGTTAGACCACTTTACCTGGAATATTGTGTCCAGTTCTGGGCACCACAATTCAAGAGAGATGTTGACAAGCTGGAATGTGTCCAGAGGAGGGCGACTGAAATGGTCAAGGGTCTGGAGAACAAGCCCTATGAGGAGTGGCTTAGGGAACTGGGCATGTTTAGCCTGAAGAAGAGAAGGCTGAGAGGAGATATGATAGCCATGTATAAATATGTGAGAGGAAGCCACAGGGAGGAGGAGGGAGCAAGCGTGTTTCCTGCTTCCCTGGAGACTAGGATGCAAGGGAACAATGGCTTCAAACTACAAGAGAGGAGATTCCATCTGAACATGAGGAAGAACTTCCTGACTGTGAGAGCCGTTCAGCAGTGGAACTCTCTGCCCCGGAGTGTGGTGGAGGCTCCTTCTTTGGAAGCTTTGAAACAGAGGCTGGATGGCCATCTGTCAGGGGTGATTTGAATGCAATATTCCTGCTTCTTGGCAGAATGAGGTTGGACTGGATGACCCATGAGGTCTCTTCCAACTCTTTGATTCTATGATTCTATGACAGGGAAAACCAGCTGATCCCTAATCCATCTAAAACACAGACCTGTGCTTTTCACCTCAAGAACAGACAAGCATCCCGAGCTCTGAGGATTATTACCTGGGAAGGAATCCCACTGGAGCATTGCAGCACACCCAAATCCCTGGGAGGAGTCACTCTGGACCGTGCTCTGACCTACAAGAAGCACTGTCTGAACATCAAGCAAAAAGTGGGTACTAGAAACAATAACATACGAAAGCTGACTGGCACAACCTGGGGATCACAACCAGACACAGTGAAGGCATCTGCCCTTGCGCTGTGCTACTCCGCTGCTGAGTACGCATGCCCAGTGTGGAACACATCTCACCACACTCGTTAGACTGTTAGGTGTATTGTGTCCAAATTTCGTGTCAATTCATCCGGTGGTTTTTAAGTTATCTTAATCCCACAAACGAACATTACATTTTTATTTATATAGATTATTATAATATATTACACATTATATTATTATACTATTATATTACATATCCTATTATTATACTATTGTCCTCTTATATTATTATACTATTCCATTACTATAATATATTACACATTATATTATTAATTTCTTGAGTCACTCCTGGCACGAAAAAAATAGTTATGTTATTATTATTATTCTATTACACTGTTATATATTTGGCGAAATGAGAGTGAAAGGGTTACGGGCATGCAAGCCAACTGGCCCTGGTTTTTCTCGCTGCGTGCATTTCCCAACCTTCTGTGTTTATGGCTTTCTTCCAGCTGCAAAGCCGAGGAAAAAAGAAAGAAAGAAAGAAAGGAGCGAAAGAATGCATGCCTTTTAGGGGAAGAAAGAGAGGCAAAACCCTCTTGCAAAAATCCCAGGAGCCAGGCCTTGTTGAGTCTTGCGGGAAATCTAGGCAAGGCGGCCAAGGAGGCTTCAAAGAAACATCGCAACTCCCATCATCCTGCTAAATGAGCTTTGGGAATTGGAAAACCACCTAAAGAAAGCTGTCTTTAAAGGCTGGTCTTAAGCAGTTCCGAGTCCCTTTTGGGGAGATAAAGCGGGGTAGAAACAAATATAATAATAATAATAATAATATAGTAATAATATTTTAATTATATACTAATGTTTTTATGTTGAGCCGTTTTGAGTCCCCTTCGAGGATATGAAGCGGGATATAAAGAAACATTATTATTATTATTATTATTATTATTATTATTATTATTAATTTTAAATTCATGCCCTAGTAATCATATTTTAATTGTATACTAATGCTTCTATGTTGAGCTGTTTTGATCCCCTTCGGGGAGATGAAGCTGGATATAAAGAAACACTATTATTATTATTATTATTATTATTATTATTATTATTATTATGAATTTTAAACTCATGCCTTGAGTTCTAATCCCTGTCCTGTACCATTTAATATTCATTTTTGAAAATTGAAATACGTTTTCATATGTATCTGTTCACAGAACTACATTTTAATAGGTGTGTTTATAGAATTTTTGCAGTGCTTGTGTGTTTGGACTGGGATAATAATAATAATAATAATAATAATAATAATAATAATAGTTATGCCACATCAGGGCTGCCTTGAGCCACAAGGAAAGGTGGGTTATTATTGTTATTGTTATTATATTATTATTATTATTATTATTATTATTATTATTATTATTATGCCACATTCCTCCTCATTATAATCATAATCACAATAATAATAATATAATATATGTTATCATTAATATTATATAACAATTATTATTATTATTATTATTATTATTATGCCACATTCCTCCCCATTATAATCATAATCACAATAATAATATATGTTATTATTAATATTATATAACAATTATTATTATTATTATGCCACATTCCTCCCCATTATAACCATAATCACAATAATAATATAATATATGTTATTATTAATATTATATAACAATTATTATTATTATTACTATTATGCCACATTCCTCCCCATTAAAGTCATAATCACAATAATAATATAATATATGTTATTTTAATATTATATAATAACTATTATTATTATTATTATTATTATTATGCCACATTCCTCCCCATTATAATCATAATCAAAATAATAAAATAATGTTATTATTAATATTATATAATAACGATTACTATTATTATTATGCCACATTCCTCCCCATTATAATCTTAATGGTGTTTGATCCCTTCTTCTTCCTCCGTGCTATAATAATAATATTGTAATAATAATGTAATAATAATTATGCCACATCAGGGCTGTCTTGAGCCACAAGGAAATGTGGGTAAGACAAACTATTATTATTATTATTATTATTATTATTATGCCACATTCCTCCCCATTATAATAATAATCACAATAATAATATAATATATGTTGTATTGTCGAAGGCTTTCATGGCTGGAATCACTAGGTTCTTGTGGGTTTTTTCGGGCTATAGAGCCATGTTCTAGAGGCATTTCTCCTGACGTTTCGCCTGCATCTATGGCAAGCATCCTCAGAAGTGTGACCTCACACCTCTGAGGATGCTTGCCATAGATGCAGGCGAAACGTCAGGAGAAATGCCTCTAGAACATGGCTCTATAGCCCGAAAAAACCCACAAGAACCTAATAATATATGTTATTATTAATAGTATATAATAACTATTATTATTATTATTATTATTATTATGCCACATTCCTCCCCATTATAATAATAATCACAATAATAATATAATACGTTATTATTAATATTATATAACAATTATTATTATTATTATTATTATTATTATTGATGGTGATGGTGTTTGATCCCTTCTTCTTCCTCCATGTTATAATAATAATAATATTGTAAAAATAATTGTTATGCCACATCAGGGCTGCCTTGAGCCATAAGGAAAGGCAGGTAAGACAAACAATTATTATTATTATTATTATTATTATTATGCCACATTCCTCCCCATTATAATCATAATCACAATAATAATATAATATAGGTTATTATTAATAGTATATCATAACAATTATTATTATTATTATTGATAGTGATGGTGTTTGATCCCTTCTTCTTCCTCCATGTTATAATAATAATATTGTAATAATAATGTAATAATAATTGTTATCCCACATCAGGGCTGCCTTGAGCCACAAGGAAAGTCGGGTAAGACAAACAATTATTATTATTATTATTATTATTATTATTATTATTATTATTATGCCATATTCCTCCCCATTATAATCATAATCACAATAATGATATATGTTATTATTAATAGTATATAATAACTATTATTATTATTATTATTATTATTGATGGTGATGGTGTTTGATCCCTACCTCTTCTTCCATGCTATAATAATAATATTGTAATAATAATGTAATAATAATTATGCCACATCAGAGCTGCCTTGAGCCATAAGGAAAGGCGGGTAAGACAAACATTATTATTATTATTATTATTATTATTATTATTATTATTATGCCACATTCCTCCCCATTATAATCATAATCACAATAATATAATATGTTATTATTAATATTATATAATAACAATTATTACTATTAGGCCACATTCCTCCCCATTATAATCATAATCACAATAATAACATAATATATGTTATTATTAATAGTATATAATAACAATTATTATTATTATTATTATTATTATTGATGGTGTTTGATCCCTTCTTCTTCCTCCCTGTTATAATAATAATAATAATAATATTGTAATAATAATGTAATAATAATGTAATAATAATCATAATATTTAGGGTGGTGGTGGATATATCCCTTCCCCTTCCTCCTTGAAGGCAACCCCTCCCCTTTGTGTGTGTGTTTGTGTGCGTGTGCGGTGCGCTTTGTGCCTCCGTGGAAGCGCTGTGTTTACACAAGGCAAAGGGCAGCCAAGGCGGGAGCCGCATTGCCTAAAATGGGCTGAAACGGGAGCGCCTGCAAAAGATCACTCCTTGCGCTCCGTTCCCGCTCAGAAAACATGTTTCCAGAAGCGCAAAGCATGTTATGTCTCTAGATTAAGGGCACTGGGCTGGAATGGCCTCCAATGGCAGGGAAGGAGATCCCACCTGGACATTCGGAAGAACTTCTTAGAGCTGTTCAACAGTGGAACTCTCTTCCTATTATTATTATTATTATTATTATTATTATTATTCAACAGAGGCTGGGTGGCCATCTGTTGCGAGGGCTTTGATTACGCTTCTGTTTCAAACAGACAAGGGTTCTTCCTCTCACCCTGGACATCATTCCACAATGTATAATCAAGGGCCAGTGAACAACTCCCAAACAGAGGGTGCCTCCAGGCAACAACAGCTTGGCTACTTCCATGCAGATACCCTCAGGGATTGACTTTGCAACTGCAAAGCTACTCAATGCTATTTAAGCTTGCTAATTGGCAACTCCCAAACAGAGGGTGCCTCCAGGCAACAACAGCCACTCAATGCTATTCAAGCTTGCTAATTTGCAACTCCCAAACAGCGGGCGCCTCCAGGCAACAACAGCTTGGCTACTTCCATGCAGATACCCTCAGGGATTGACCTTGCAACTGCAAAGCCACTCAATGCTATTCAAGCTTGCTAATTGGCAACTCCCAACCAGAGGGTGCCTCCAGGCAATAACAGCCTGGCTACTTCCATGTAGATACCCTCAGGGACTGACTTTGCAACTGCAAGGCTACTCAATGTTATGCAACAGTCACACTTGCTTCACACAGATAAAGGTTCTTCCTCCCACCCTGGACATCATTCCACAGGGAGTACCTCCAGGAAACAGAGGCCAGGCTACCTCTATGCAGATACCATCGCAGATTGACTTTACAGCTTAAAGGCTACTCAATGCTATTCAAGCTTGCTAATTGCAACAGCCACACTTGCTTCCTACAGACAAAGGTTCTTCTGGACATCATTCCACAGAGGGTGCCTCCAGGCAACAGAGGCCAGGCTATCTCTATGCAGAGACCCTCACTGATTGACTTTGCAACTGCAAAGCTATTCAGTGTTTTTCAAGCTTGCTAACTACAACAGTCACACTTGCCTCCCAAAAAGGTTGTTCCTCCCACTCTGGACATCATTCCACAGAGGGTGCTTCCAGGCAACAGAGGCCAGGCTACCTCTATGCAGATATCCTCGCTAATTGACTTTGCAAATTTCAAAGCTACTCAAGCTTGCTAATTTGCAACATTCACACTTGCTTCACACACAGACAAGGGTTCTTCCTCCCACCCTGGGCATCATTCCAAAGAGGATGCCTCCAGGCAGCAGAGGCCAGGCTATCCCTATGCAGATACCATCACTTATTGACTTTGCAGCTTCAAGGCTACTCAATGCTATTCAATCTTGCTAATTTGCAACATTCCCACTTGCGTCACATAGACAAGGGTTCTTCCTCCCACCCTGGACATCATTCCACAGAGGGTGCCTCCAGGCAACAGAGGCCAGGTTACCTGTATGCAGACACCCTCACTGATTGACTTTGCAAACTTCAAAGCTACTCAATATTATTCAAGCTTGCTCATAATATATAATATACACTCCACTTGCTTCATTTCCAGCACAACCTCTGAAGAGGCCATTAGCTGCAGATGTAGGCGAAACGTCAGGAGAGAATGCTGCTTGAATATGGCCACACAGCCCGAAAAATTCAGATCAACCCGTCATCATCCTTCTCCCCTCTTTGCTGATCGAGGTCTGAATGTGACCCCTTTAAGAGAAGCCCCCCTTCACCCCAAATTAAAGCCACAAACCGTTCCAGGTGACTTCCAGGTGTTTGGGGGCCAAGGGGACTTCCTGGCCCTCCTTCAAGACGGGGCTGACGTAGGAGGCCAGGTATGGGACGGACTCCCAAACCTGTGGGGCAGAAAGAACAGGTAAAGATCACCTGAGCTGCAGTAGGGGAGCTTGAGTAAAGAGAACAGAGCAGGCCTGGGCCAACTTTGGCCCTCCAGGTGTTTTGGACTACAACTCCCACAATTCCTAACAGCCTACCAGCTGTTAGGAATTGTGGGAGTTGTAGTCCAAAACACCTGGAGGGCCAAAGTTGGCCCAGGCCTGCTCTGCAATCTGATCACTGACCTTGGCCGCGTTGACCAGCCTCCAGGCGTTGAGGAGGCCGAACCCGTGCTGGTGGCTGTGGCTGAGCCCGGCACGGTTGGTGTCCCAGCTGGCCCGGTGGTCTTCGTACTGCAAAAACAAAGGCCGTAACGCACCTCAATAGACCGGTCAAGCCTCAAGGTGACGGTCAAGCCCTTCCTCCAGTGACAGCAACCCATTGCAATCCCATTGGGAGAGATCATAATAATAATAATAATAATAATAATAATTATTATTATTATTTACTCCTGGCGACCTCTGAGGCTGAGAGAGTGTGACATAGAAAGGAAGAGGCTTTGAGGTCAAAACGTTGCTCTGAAGGTGCGGGAGGGGGCTCACCTTGGTGGCGGTGAAGACGATGATGTGCTGGACGTCCCTCCAGGTGAGGCAGGGCCGCACCTGCAGCATCAGCGCAATCATGCCGGCGGCCAGAGGGGCGGCCGCTGAGGTCCCGGTGTGGCCCTCCGTACAGCCCGTGCCCCTCTGCAAGTCCCAGTCGGTGGTGGCCTGGAGGGAGAAAGAGAGAGAGAGAAAGAGAGAGAGAGAGAAAGAAAGAAAGAGAAAGAAAGAAAGAGGGAAAGAAAGAAGAAAGGAAGAAAGAGGGAAAGAAACAGCGACAGAAAGAAAGAATGAAAAAAGAAAGAAAAAAGAAAGAAAGAAAGAGGGAAAGAAACAGTGAAAGAAACAGTGAAAGAAAGAGAGAAAGAAAAGAGAGGGAAAGAAAAAAAGGAAGGAAGAAAGAGAAAAGAGAGAGAAAAAGAAGAGAGGAAGAAAGAGGGAAAGAAACAGCGACAGAAAGAAAGAAAGAAAGAAAGAAAGAAGAAAGGAAGAAAGAAGGAAAGAAACAGTGAAAGAAAGAGAGAGAGGAAGAGAGTGGGAAAGAAAAAAAGGAAGAAAGAGAAGAGAGAGAGAGAAAGAAGAAAGGAAGAAAGAGGGAAAGAAAGAAGGAAAGAAAGAAAGAAGAAAGAGGGAAAGAAACAGTGACAGGAAGAGAGAAAGAAAGAGAGAGGGAAAGAAAAAAAGAAGGAAGAAAGAGAAAAGAGAGAGAGAGAAAGAAGAAAGGAAGAAAGAGGGAAAGAAACAGTGACAAAGAAAGAAAGAAAGAAGAAAGGAAGAAAGAGGAAAAGAAACAGTGAAAGAAAGAAAGAAAGAAGAAAGGAAGAAAGAGGAAAAGAAACAGTGAAAGAAAGTGAAAGAGAGAAGGAAAGGAAAAAAGGAAGAAAGAAAGAGAAAAGAGAGAGAGAGAGAGAAAGACAGAAGAAAGGAAGAAAGAGGGCAAGAAACAGTGAAAGAAAGAGAGAGAGAAAGAAAGAAAGAAAGAAAGGGAGAGGGCAAGAAAGAAAGAGAAAGAAAGAGAGAGGGAAAGTAAAAAGGAAGAAAGAGAAAAAGAAAGAAATAAAGAGAAAGAAAGAGGGAGGTAAAAGAAGAAAGGAAGAAAGAAAGAGAAAAAAGAGAGAAGGAAAGAGAAGGAAAGAAAGAGAGAAAGAAAGAAGAAAGAAAGAAAGAAAGAAAGAAAGAGAAAGAAAGAGAGGGAAAGAAAGAGAAAGAAAGAAAGAGGGAAAGAAAGAAAAAGAGAGAGAAAGAAAGAAAGAGGGAAAGAAAGAAAAAGAGAAGGGAGAGGGAAAGAAAGAAAGAAAGAAAAGAGAAAGAAACAGAGAGAGAGAAATAAAGAGAGAGGGAAAGAAAGAGGGGAAGAAAGAAAGAAAGGAAGGAAGGGAGGGAGGGAGGGAGGGAAGGAAAGAAAGAGTGTAAGAAAAAAGAAAGAAAGGGAAAAGAAAGAAAGAAAGGGAAGACAGAGAGAAGGGAGAGGAAAAGAAAGAAAGAGAGGAAAAAAAGAGAAAGAAACAGAGAGAGAGAGAAAAAATAAAGAGAGAGGGAAAGAAAGAGGGGAAGAAAGAGAGAAGAAAGAGGGGAAGAAAGAGAGAAAGAAAGAGAGAAAGAAAGAAAGAAAAAAAGGGAAGGAAAGAGAGAGAGAAAGAAAAAAGAAAGAAAGAAAGAAAGAAAGGGAAAGAAAGAGAGAGAGAGAAGAGAGAGGGAAAGATAGAAACAGAGAAAGAAAAAAGAAAGAAAGAAAGAAAGAAAGAAAGAAAGAAAGAAAGAAAGAAGAAAGAAAAAAGAAAGGGAAAAGAAAGAAAGAAAGAAAGAGAACGAGAAAGAGAGAAAGAAGGGAAAAGAAAGAAAGAAAGAAAGAAAGAAAGAAAGAAAGAAAGAAAGAAAGAAAGAAAGAAAGAGAGAGAGAGAGAGAGAGAAGGGGAAACAGGGTCAAGTCCTGGGGTACAATTAAACAGGAAACAACACTTTCAAACCAGGAAGAGGACATTTATTCAAACGGCAACGTAGGGAAGAGACTCACGATGCTCCTCATGAGCTTGTCCCCGCCGCTGAAGGTCACGGCCAGCATGGAGGCGCACTCCTCCGCATAGAAAGGCATGGAGCCCATCTCGTCCACGGCTCCTGCAGAAGGAAGGAAGGAAGGAAGGAAGGAAGAGGCATAGCATGGGCTTCAATGGAGTGGATTTGGGAAGGAAAGGGGTAGTCCAACTCACTTTGGTGGAATGGAACCCCCCCCCCCCATGCCTAGAACTTCAAGGATCAAAGTCCAGTATGCTGAATGACTACAACAGACTAGTCAAATTATTGTTGTTGAAGTTGTTGTTATTGTTGTTTACCACTATCACTTTGTGATCCCTGGAGAGGACAACAATTCACCCAAAATTTCCCACTTGCTGTACATGGATGATCTAAAGCTTTACGGAAAACTGGAAACTGAAATCCAGTCACTGACCCACACAGTCAGAATCTTCAGCACTGACATCAGTATGTCATTATTATTATTATTATTATTATTATTGACACAAAAGCACAGTATGTCACAGCAAACGAGATCTATATGCTGGATTTCGTATCACAAAATCTCAACTCAACTCCCAAGTGTCTAGGACCATTTTTATAATAATAATATTTAACAATAATTATTATTTAATAATTATTGATTTAATATTATTTTACTGACACAGAACACACTATGTCACAGCAAATGAGATCTATATGCTGGATTTCGTATCACAGAATCACAATTCAAACACTTCCCAAGCATCTAGGATTATGTGATGTATTATTATTATTATTATTATTATTATTATTATCAACATCATTATCCCCATTCCAATGGCTTAGCACCTATTCTTCTTATTACTATTACTATTATTCACCCCACCCAATGGTTGACAATTTATGATGATGGTGATGATGATGATGACTACTTACCCCACCCAATGACTTAGAACCCATTAATAATAGTAATAATAATAATAATAATAATAATAATAGTCACCCCAATCAATCATAGGTGGTGATTGGTCACCCCAATCACCACCTATGATTATTATCATCCTTCACCCAACCCAATGACTGAGAACTGATTATTTGTATTCTTATTATTCATCCCACCCAATGGCTCAGTCCCTATGATGATAATGATGATGATGATTATCATTCACCCCATCCAATAGCTGAGCACCTATGATGATGACGGCTACTCTTATGCCCCGCGCCTCAATAGCTGCACCTAAAATAATGAGCAGATTCCAAGGGGAGGAGGAAAGCGCCCTTCCCCAGCAGACGCCGTGATTACCGATGGTGACGGTGTAGATGGAGTTGGCATATCCGTCGTAGTTGCAGTTGTCGTTGTGGTGCCCTCCGTTGCCGCTGGCCACCACAAAGATGCTGCCGAAGCCTCGCCGGCCGGCCATCACTCCATGCTGCAAGGCGGCCTGAGGAGGAGGAGGAGGAAAGAATCATGATATTAACAATGATAATAATAATGCTCAACTAGTGTTGAGGTCTGTGAAGCCTCTGAGGATGAGGACGGGGACTTTCTAGTTGAGCCTGTTGTTTCTGTGCGGGAAAATGAAAGTGTTTTCCTCGATGATGGGAATGTTTTGTGTAGATCTGTTGTCGGGGAAACTGTCATGTTAAGCAGTTGGGCCGGTAGGCTGTTAGGAATTGTGGGAGCTGGAGTCCAAAACTCCTGGAGGGCCAAAGTTGGCCGGTGCCTGTGCTGAACATTATTGGTTTTTCGGGTTAAATATGGAGGCAAGATCACCGATACCTTTCCAAGCTGGTGAGGCCCATCCACGGTTTTGCCGTCATCGTCTGGACCCCAACTGCAAAGAGAGGGTCCCAAAACAAAAGGCATGAAACTTAAAGAGTCCAACATGGAAGAAGTGTGATAAAGACACTTGGAACAATCCGTGGTTCTAAATGGTTCTAAAGTACTTACAAAACTAAAGTTCTGGTGCTGAAAATTTCAGAACTCTAACAAAACTTTCAAAATTTAATTATTATTTCATTATTGGTGATTTTTTAATGACAGAACCAATTAGGAATTGTCATTTATAATGAAATGTTGAGAGTTTTGGGGTGAATAATAGTATTCACTAGGCCTGGGCAATGCATGGTTCTAAATGGTTCTAAAGTACTTACAAAACTAAAGTTCTGGTGCTGAAAATTTCAGAACTCTAACAAAACTTTCAAAATTTAATTATTATTTCATTATTGGTGATTTTTTAATGACAGAACCAATTAGGAATTGTCATTTATAATGAAATGTTGAGAGTTTTGGGGTGAATAATAGTATTCACTAGGCCTGGGCAATGCATGGTTCTAAATGGTTCTAAAGTACTTACAAAACTAAAGTTCTGGTGCTGAAAATTTCAGAACTCTAACAAAACTTTCAAAATTTAATTATTATTTCATTATTGGTGATTTTTTAATGACAGAACCAATTAGGAATTGTCATTTATAATGAAATGTTGAGAGTTTTGGGGTGAATAATAGTATTCACTAGGCCTGGGCAATGCATGGTTCTAAATGGTTCTAAAGTACTTACAAAACTAAAGTTCTGGTGCTGAAAATTTCAGAACTCTAACAAAACTTTCAAAATTTAATTATTATTTCATTATTGGTGATTTTTTAATGACAGAACCAATTAGGAATTGTCATTTATAATGAAATGTTGAGAGTTTTGGGGTGAATAATAGTATTCACTAGGCCTGGGCAATGCATGGTTCTAAATGGTTCTAAAGTACTTACAAAACTAAAGTTCTGGTGGTGAAAATTTCAGAACTCTAACAAAACTCTCAAAATTTCATTATAAATGACAATTCCTAATTGGTTCTGTCATTAAAAAATCACCAATAATGAAATAATAATTAAATTTTGAAAGTTTTGTTAGAGTTCTGAAATTTTCACCACCAGAACTTTAGTTTTGTAAGTACTTTAGAATCATTTAGAACCATGCATTGCCCAGGCCTAGTGAATACTATTATTCACCCCAATCCAAAAAGTGGGTGCTAGAAACAATATCATACGAAAGCTGACTGGCACAACCTAGGGATCACAACCAGATACAATGAAGACATCTGCCCTTGAGCTATGCTACTCTGCTGCTGAGTACGCATGCCCAGTGTGGAACACATCTCACCATGCTAAAACAGTGGATGTGGCTCTTAATGAGACAGGCTGCATTATCACGGGGTGCCTGCGCCCTACACCACTGGAGAAATTACACTGCTTAGCCGATATTGCATCACCTGACATCCACTGGGAAGTAGCAGCCAATAGTGAAAGGACCAAGGCAGAGAAACCTCCAGCTCATCCCCTGTTTGGGTATCAGCCAGCACGTCAACGACTTAAATCAAGAAATAGTTTTCAAAGATCTACAGAGACACTTGCTGGAACACCTCAGCAAGCAAGAGTCCAAAAGTGGCAGGCCCAAACCCAGAACCTCAACCAATGGCTGATACCAAATGAGAGACTCCCCCCTGGGCACACAGAAGAAGACTGGGTAACTTGGAAGGCGCTGAACAGACTGCGCTCTGGCACCACGAGATGCAGAGCCAATCTTAAGAAATGGGGCCACAACATGGAGTCCACGACATGCGAGTGGGGAGAAGAGCAAACCACTGACCACCTGCTGCAATGCACCCTGAGCCCTTCTTCCACATGATGCACAAGGGAGGAGCTCCTTGCGGCAACACCAGAGGCACTCCAAGGGGCCAGAGACTGCTCAAGGGACATTTAATCAGCTACCAAGTTTGCAAAATTTGTGTATTTTTTTAAATCTGTTTGTTTGTTTTGTTCTGTTAGAAATGTAATACAATGTTCTGGTTGCGGATGACACGATAAATAAATAACCCCAATCCAATGGGTTAGCACCTATTATTATTATTATTATTATTATTATTATTATTACTATTATTACTATTATTATTATTATTATCATTCACCCCAACCAAATGGATGCGCACCTATGCTTATGATTATTGTGATTACTATTTTTCACCCCAACCCAATGGCTGAACACTTATGATGATGACGACCAGACCAGAAAATCAAGGCTGAAATTGCAAGAGTCTTAACGGCTGAGTGAAACCCTGACTGACCTGCAGCTGTAGATGTCGTTGATCTGGTAATGCTTGTTGAAAGCCACGGCCTCCATGCTGTCCGTGAGCGGCCCGTCCAGCACCCGGATCCCTGCAGAAGCAGGAAAAAAGTGGGGTGAATGGGTCCCACAGCCAAGGAAAGACCCCCAAATGGGCCACGGGCTAAGCGAGACCCCGCAGTGCTTGCCCAGTGACATCCAGAAGGGACAACGATCCACTGCAGTGACCCAACCAAGCCAAAAGCATGAGAGAAGAGGACCAGATATGGCCTGTGGTTATGGGTATCGTCCCACAAATCTCACTTTGTCACACGATGTTTGTTCCTGGGTTATCAATGCATTTCCTAATTGATTCTATAATGAAAACATGGGAAAAGTATTAAACTGCCCAAGCTTTGTCTTAATGGGAGGTTCATCCTGATATTGCACATGTTGCTCTAGTTTTTCAATGCATAATCTCACAGTCTCAACTAGTTTGTGGCAGCCATAAAAACAACGAAGTTGTTTCTGGAGTATAATGACAACTTTCAAAGTAAGGACCGCACAATTAAACAGGAACAGAACATATTTTTCGAATGTTGTTAACATCGTGGAATTAGGAGTTTGTAGTATGCAGAATGTTAGACAGCCAAAGGGCTACCGCTTGTGTTATGGGGAAATTCTCTATGGAAAGGGGAAGGGGGATGCTGCCCCCTGGTGTGCAAAGCAGGGACAACAGCCTCCTGTTGCCTTGTTTGTGGGTCACAAAACGTGCCCCCGGTGGGCAGGCGAACACATACCTGCGATGCGGCTCCCATAGGCGACTCCAACGGCACAGAAGCTGTTGTTGGAGACAGCGGCGATCTCCCCGGCACAGCGGGTGCCATGGTGGTTGCCGTTCTCCTCATCCGGGTGGGGCATGGGGTCCGGGTCATCCGAGTTCAGGTCGTAGCTGCCTTCGGGGCTCTGGAATGACAGTGGAAAGGGGCTGCCGTCAAGCCCACCCTCATGCTTCCTGGAAGGAAGCCTACACAACTTCCAGACAGGAAGGGAGCCCCAGGCAGGGAAGTCGGAGCCGTCCTGCTTATGCATCCATCTGCCTGCCTACCTGCTGTTGATCTGTCTATCTATCTATCTATCTAGTTATCTATCTATTTTGATAAATAACTAGACAGGGGGATTGATAGATAGGTAGATGAATAAATAAATACAGAAGAATGCATGGATGGATGGATGGATTGACGGACGGACGGACGGACAGACAGACAGACAGACAGACAGACAGATAGATAGATGCATGGATGGACAGAGAGATGCATGGATGGAAAGATAGCTAGATGGATGGGTAGGTAGGTAGGTAGATAGACAGACAGACAGACAGATGCATGGATGTGTGGATACATAGATAGGATAAATAGATAGATAGATAGATAGATAGATAGATAGATAGATAGATAGATAGATAGATAGATAGATAGATAGATAGATACAAGGATGGATGGATGGATAAATAGACAGATAGATGGATGGATGGATGGATAGATATATTATCCGTCTATGTTTATCCATGTATAGATAGATTGATCAATAGATGGATCAATAATTAAATACATGGATGGATGGATGATGGATAGATGGATGCATGGATAGATGGTTGTATTGTAACATTTGTGAGCCACTTAGAGTCTCTGTATGGAGAGAAAAAGCGGGATATAAATAAACAACAACAACAACACCAATAATAGATAGATAGATAGTTAGATAGATAGATAGATAGATAGATAGATAGATAGATAGAGAGATGGATGATAGATGGATGGATGGACAAATGATGGGTGTCCCCCTGGGCGGAGTTTATGCACAGCTACTCACATAGTTGGGCTGGATGTCCTTGATGGTGTGCTCCACCCCATCGTCCACCACTACCACGGTCACCCCTTGGCCCGTCACGTTCCTCTCCCAAACGCCCGTCACGTTGATGTCCATCCCGGGGCTCTTGCGGTTGTTCTGGGCCAGCGGGGAGAAGAAGGAAGGAAGAAAGGATGGGGCAATGGTCAAGAGGGCAGTACACAGAGGTCAGTGGACATTCAGTGCAGGATGCCCCAGTGCAAACAGCAAAGGACCCTCTGGGAGTCTCCAGGGGCCTGATGGGAAAGGACCACCACATGCATTTATTATTATTATTATTATTATTATTATTATTATTATTATTATTATTAAACTTTATTTGTACCCCGCTAGCATCTCCCAGAGGATTCAATGCGGCTTACAACAGGCCGAGGCCACAACAATACAACAATACATTTGTGGCATGATGGGTGTTGAGGCCTGGTCTGAGGAGAAGGAGGGGGACCCTTTGGTGGGGCTTTGTGCTCCTGAATTGGAGCCCATCAATAAAATAGTTCTTCCCTGGATGATGGGAATAATAATAATAATAATAATAATAATAATAATAATAATAATAATAATAATATATTGTCGGGCTTTCATGGCTGGAATCACTAGGTTCTTGTGGGTTTCTTCGGGCTATAGAGCCATGTTCTAGAGGCATTCTCCTGACGTATCGCCTGCATCTATGGCAAGCAACCTCAGAGGTAGCATCCTCCCTACCTCTGAGGCGATGCAGGCGAAACGTCAGGAGAGAATGCCTCTAGAACATGGCTATATAGCCCGAAAAAACCTACAACAACCCAATAGTGGTATGGCAAGACTCTCTCCCAGTGTAGGGTCGGGAAATGTACACTTTGGAAATGAATGTTTTGTAGTAATGTAGAGTGTGAGGCTGTCGGGAAGGCTCACCAGGTGCCACTGCTGGGGGTACTTGGGGTCGTTGAAGGCCAGACCACGCTTGGAGCGCTTCAGCAGCCGCTGCTCTGCGTGCCAGCGCACTCCTCCATGCTGCGCCAGGACTGCCTCCACTGCACGCTGGGCGGCCTCAGGATCAAACCCTGGGTCCAGTCCGCCTGGCCGGAAGCCCAGCAGGTAGTGGCCCCGGAGCTCCCCCACGCGGCCCAAGCTGACCAGGCCGGCTTCTGCGGCCAGTTGCTCTGCTCGCCGGTCCAGCCCTTCCTCCGAGTCCTGCTCAGAGTCCTCCAGGCACACTGCCCAAGTCATGTCCATGGGGCGCATAGTCCGCGTAGTCCGCGTAGCTGGCCGTAGTTCCACCTCGCAAGCCGCTGGGCCGGTCAGCAGCCACGCCAGGCACAAGCAGAGGTGGACGCAAGGCAAGGTGGGCCGAGGCACTGCTTCCCATGGTGGCGCCTTCTTGCCCCGCCACGGAGGCATCCGGCAGGAAAGCTGCAATGGGAGAAAAAAGAGCCAAAACTCACACAAGGCATTTCGACAAGGAGAAATGCAAGATATTGCTGTTGCGCCCCAGCCGTGGGAAACCTTTTCGTCCAAGCACCACGCCAAGGTGAAAGAATCCACTAAGTAAAGCTTACTAAGTATAAAGTAAATGATTGAAAAAGGCAGACTCAAAAGCACAATCAAAAATCCAAAAAGCAAAACCAGTTAATCCACATTTACTGAAGCAATTCCAGGAGACAACTCCCACGGATTCAGCCACTTGGCAGTTCTTTTAAAACCATTGCAAGAAAAAGAAAATCAGTCTACTTGGATTTAGCACAACTGTAAATCAGAAGAAGCAGCAATAAGGTCTACCAACCAAAAGGTTGCCAATTCAAAGCCCAGGTTGGAGCTGGAGTGATCACCCGACTGCCAGCCCAGCACACTGTTTACCTAAGCAGTTCAACAAAAGCTTGAGCTGTAAGTAGAGAAGTTAGGTACTGCTAAACAAGCGGAGGAGGTAATTTACGACACCATGACCCAAAAATCCAGGAACTTGAAACCTGAAATAGGAATTACATGAACAGGATCCAAAAATACACAAACAGTTGGCACTATAAAGCACCACATACAAGGCCTTCCTTGGGGCAAAGGTTATGCGGCACTCACATTACACAATCTCTATACCAGACGCCAACACGGCACAATGCGTGTCAATAAGGGATCAATGTGCAGGGCTGGCATTGCTCTTGCTTGATCCCTTTTGAAGCCATCTTCATCCACTCTGGCCCTCCAAAGCGCCCAAGGCAGGGTCCCATAACAAACATTGGCCTGAGAGGATTGGCATTGTGCATGATAATATATTAGCATTATTGTATTACAATATTATTATGTAGTACTAGCCGTCACCTGCCACATGTTGCTGTAGCCCACTCTGGTGGTCATGGGGTTTCTGTGTGGGAGGTTTGGCCCAATTCTATCATTGGTGGGGTTCAGAATGCTCTGTGATTGTAGGTGAACTATAAATCCCAGCCACTACAACTCCCAAATGTCAAGATTCTATTTTGCCCAAACTCCAGCAGTGTTCACATTTGGGCATATTGAGTATTCGTGTAGAATTTGGCCCAGATCTATCATTGTTTGAGCCCACAGTGATCTCTGGATGTAGGTGAACTACAACTCCAAAACTCAAGGTCAATGCCCACCAAACCTTCCAGTATTTTGTGTTGCTCATGGGAGAACTGTGTGCCAAGTTTGGTTCAATTCCATCGTTGGTAGGGTTCAGAATGCTCTGTGACTGTAGGTGAACTATAAATCCCAGCAACTACAACTCCCAAATGTCAAGATTCTATTTTTTTTTTTTTTTAGTGAAGGACATACATTGGCCAGATAGGTGTCTTGTGTCCAAATTTGGTGTCAATTCGTCCAGTGATTTTTGAGCACCGGGATTGTGGCACAGCTGGCTGAGTGTCAGCTGCATTAAGATCACTCTGACCAAAAGGTCATGAGTTTGAAGCTAGCCCGGGTTGGAGTGGGTTTCCAACCAATTGTGTGTAGCCTGTTGTCGACCTTTGCAACCCGAAAGACAGTTGCATCTGTCAAGTAGGAAAATTAGGTACCACCTTAAAAAAAGCATGGGGAGGCTAAATTAACTGATTTATGAGGCCATAAAGAAGACTCCAGCAAAGCATTCCAGCGGGGAAGCATGCGGGGAATGCGGAAGTGCTTCATCAGCATCGCAGATGGACGAGGAAAGCGACAGCTCCCCTGGCGGCCAGAAAAAGTCAAATAGCCTCTGTGTATGTCTGTATATGTTTGTATGTCAAAAATTGGCATTGAATGTTTGCCATATATGTGTACACTGTAATCCACCCTGAGTCCCCTGCGGGGTGAGGAGAAGGGCGTAAGAGAAATGCTGCAAATAAATAAATAATAAATTATGTTAATCACACAAACGAACATGACATTTTTATTTATATACATGATGATTCGTGATATATGTATTTATTTGGCCTATATGTGAAAGACCCGTGGTCTAAGCATTAAATAAACAAAAAACACTACTCTTCTGAAGCCAGGTTTCTGGGCCAGGTGAAGCGTCCAAGGCTGGTTTCCAATGGCTATTGCCACCACTGTCCGTTCTGTAAATCGATGCACAAAACAGATGCACACTCTGTCAGTGGTTGGATACGCCAATGGGATTTCTAGTTTGGAGAAGTGCAGAGGACTCTAGGAAACTTCCACCGTTGGGCAAACAACAAACACAAACGGCCCTGTTTTCATCCGAAAGGCGGCACAAGCAAACAATTGCACACAAACAGACACACTGATCACGAGCGCAGCCCTCACGGAAACAGACCTCCGCGCCATTCAGGAAAAACAAGGGGAAGGAGGCAGGGTTTGGCCCCATTGGTTTCCACAACTGGAAATAATCAAAACAGACACCTTCCAGGGCGAGTGGCGTGGGGTTGTTTCTCCAATGCAGCGCCTGCCTTATTGGGAGGGGAGAAAGGCCGGAGAGACCCCTGCCATCCAATCTAATGCGCACCTCTCTCTGCAAAACCCCCCAAACAAACCCTTCCTCCTTCCCTCCCTTCTCTCTTTCCTTTCTCCCTTCCCTCCATTCTTGCTTTCCTGCCTTTCTCCTTCCCTCTCTTCTCTCCTTCCCTCCCTCTTCTCTTTCCTCTCTCCCTTCCTTCTATTTCCTCCCTCCTTTCCTGACTTTCTTTCTTCCTTTCCTGCCTTTCTCTCTTTCCTCTCTTTCTTTTGTTCCTTCTCCCTGTTTCCCCTCCTTCCCTCCCTTCTCTCTTTCCTTTCTCCCTTCCCTCCCTTCCTTGTTTCTTTCCCCCTTTCTTCTCTTTCTTTCCTCTTTTCCTTCCTTCCTCCTTTCCTCTTTCCCTCTCTCCTCTCTTTCTTTCCTTCTTTCAATCCTCTTTTCTTTCCCCCTCCTTTCCTCCCTTTCTTCACTCTTTCCTTCCTTTCTCCCTTTTATCCTCCCCTCCCTTCTCTCCTTCCTTTCACCTTTCTTCCCTTCCCTTCTTGCTTCTTTCACCCTTTCTTCTTTCTTTCCTCTTTTCCTTCCTTCTTTCCTCCTCTCTTTTTTCTTTCCCTCCCTCCTTCCTTTTCTCTTTCTTTCTTTCATTTCTCCTTGCTTATTCCCCTCCTTTCCTCCCTTTCTTCACTCTTTCCTTCCTTTCTCCCTTTTATCCTCCCCTCCCTTCTCTCCTTCCTTTCACCTTTCCTCCCTTCCCTTCTTGCTTCTTTCACCCTTTCTTCTTTCTTTCCTCTTTTCCTTCCTTCTTTCCTCTCTCTTTTTCTTTCCCTCCCTCCTTCCTTTTCTCTTTCTTTCTTTCATTTCTCCTTTCTAATTCCCCTCCTTTCCTCCCTTTATTCACTCTTTCCTTCCTTTCTCCCTTTTATCCTCCCCTCCCTTCTCTCCTTCCTTTCACCTTTCCTCCCTTCCCTTCTTGCTTCTTTCACCCTTTCTTCCCTCTTTTCCTTCCTTCTTTCCTCCTCTCTTTTTTCTTTCCCTCCCTCCTTCCTTTTCTCTTTCCTTCTTTCATTCCTCCTTTCTTATTCCCCTCCTTTCCTCCCTTTATTCACTCTTTCCTTCTTTCCTCCTCTCTTTTATCCTTCCCCCTTCTCTCTTTCCCTCCTTTCATTCTCTTTCCTTTTTCCCTCCCTTCTCCCTTCCTCCTCAATTTCCTCTTTCCTTCCTCCTGGCTTTCCCTCCTTCCCTACCTTTCCCTTCTTTCACTTTTTCCTCCCCTCCTTCCTTCTCTTTCCTCTTCCCTTCCTCACTCCTCTTTTCTCCTACTCTCCCTCCTCCTTTTTCCCTTTCTCCATTCTTTCCCCCCTCCTCCTTTTGCTCTTTCCTTCCTTCCTTTCTTCCTTCCTCCCTCCCTCCTTCCTTTTGTCTCCTTGCCTCTTTCTTCCCTTTTCTTCTCCCTTTCCTCCCTCCCTCCCTTTAATTCTTCCTCTTTCCTTCCTTCCACCTTTCCTCCCTCCCTCCTCCTTTTTCCCTGCTTCCCTCCCTTGTTCTCTGTCTTTCCCTTTCCTTCCTGCCATCCTTCCTTCTCTCCTTCCTCCTTTTCCTTCCTTCCTTCCTCGTTTTGTCTCCTTCCCTCTTTCTTCCCTTTTCTTCTCCCTTTTCTTCCCTTCTTCCTCTCTTTTCTCTTCCCTTTCCTTCCTTCCACCTTTCCCCCCTCCCTCCTCCTTTTCCCCTGCTTCCCTCCCTTGCTTCTCTCTCTTTCCCTTGCCTTCCCTCCTTCCTTCCTTCCTTCCTTCCTTCCTTCCTCCCCTCCTTCCTTCCTTCCTTCCTTTTCCCCTGCTTCCCTCCCTTGCTTCTCTCTCTTTCCCTTGCCTTCCCTCCTTCCTTCCTTCCTTCCTTCCTTCCTTCCTTCCTTCCTTCCTCCCCTCCTTCCTTCCTTCCTTCCTTCCTTCCTTCCTTTTCCCCTGCTTCCCTCTTGCTTCTCTCTCTTTCCCTTGCCTTCCCTCCATCCTTCCTTCTCTCCTTCCTTTCCTTCCTTTTTCCTTCCTCCTTTTCCTTCCTTCCCTTCCTTCCTTCCTTGGCTCCTTTTGGGGAAAGAGAGGGAGGGAAGGAGGGAGAGCGTCACATCCGGGGTCTCCCCCCTTTTCCCTAATCTGTGGACCCCCCCCCCCAGTCTTCCCCCCTCCCCAACCTGAAAGAGGGTCTCCCTCCCCTCCCCTCCCCTCCCCTATTCCCTCCGTTGGACCCCCCACCCCTCCCCACCCCCTTTTTTCCTTTGCACTCTGCACATGCCCTGGAGCCCCCTCCCCTCCTTCCCTTGGACCCCCAGAAAAGAGGGGTGGGTGCCTGGTCTGGTCTGGAGCAGAGCAGGCAGCAGTGGACCCACCTTCTGGGAGATCCCTCTCTCTTCCTTCCTTCCTCCCTTCCTCTCTTTCCTTCTTCTCTTTCCTTCCTTTTCCTGGCGGACTGTGTTCCTGGGGGGCGCTGTGGTTCTCCTTCGCGTCCGGCACGGATCCCGCCTTGCCCGCCTCTCCCTCCTGAGGCCCCGCCCACAAAGAGAGAGAGAGAGGAAAAGGAGGAAAGGAGGAAGGAAGGAAAGGAGGAGAGGAAGGAGGAAAGAGAGAGAGAGAGGAGGCAGGCAAGTCTCAAGGCACCCCCCCTTCCCCTTGCCACCCCCTCCCCTCCTTTTTTACCTTGCCTTATTCTCCTTCCAGGGCTGACTACACCTCCCATCATCCCCAGGCACTGCAGTTGGACTACAGCTCCCATCATGCCCTGGCTGTGCTCTCCTGCAGCTCAGTAGTCCAAGGGGGATGGGCTTTTGAGTGCTTGGGTGTGTTTGTAATGGGAGGGTGCTTCCCTTTTATTCTTGAGGACTACAACTCCCATCACTCACTCCCTGCCTGTATGTATTTTGCAGCTCACATTGCAGCTATAGTGTGAGGATGATGGGACTTTGAGTGGGAGGCCTTCCTTCTGATTTGGGGAAGGAGGTGCTTCCCTTTTAGATTGAGGACTACAACTCCCATCACCCCCGTTTGTATGTGTTATTCAGCGCAGGTTTCAACTATAGTGCAAGGGTGATGGGCTTTTGAGTGCTTAGATGTGTGTGGGAGGGGGTACTTCCCTTTTACACTGAGGACTACAACTCCCATCTCTCCCTGTCCATGCCCCCTACTATTATCATGCAGCTCACATTGCAACTATAGTGCAAGGATGCTGGGCCTTTGAGTGGCAGGCCTTCTTTCTGAATTGGGGGTTGCTTCCCTTTCAGACTGAGTACTACAACTCCCACCATCCCCTGGATGTATTTATCATGCAGCCACATTTCAGCCATATTGCAAGGATGATGGGCCTTTGAGTGTGGGGGTGCTTCCCTTTTAGACTGAAAACTGCAACTCCCATTACCCCCCTGCCTATGCCCATCATGTAGTTCATGTTGCAACTATAGAGCAAGGATGATGGGCCTTTGAGTGGCAGGCCTTCTGATGTTTTTTTGGAGGGGAAGGGGTATTTCACTTTTAGACTGAGGACTACAACTCCCACCATCCCCTGGCTGCATGTATCATTCAGTTAATATTGCAGCCATAGTGCAAGGATGATGGGCCTTTGAGTGGGGAGTGCTGCCCCTTTTGAAGAAATACAACTTCCATCATCCAGTGACTGTGCTCTGATCACATGCAGCTCAGTACTGCAAGCATGATGGGCCTTTGAATGTGTGTTTGTGGGAGGGGGGTGCTTCCCTTTTAGTCTCAGGACTACAACTCCCATCACTCCCTGCCCATCGTGTAGTTCATGCTGCGACTAAAGAGGAAGGATGATAGGTCTTTGAGTAGGAGGCCTTCCTTCTGATGTTGTTTTTTTTGGGGGGGAAGGGGGTGATTCCCTTTTTGACTGACAACTGCAACTCCCATCACCCTGCGGCTGTGCCCTACTATCATGCAGCTCAGTAGTAAAAGGACAATGGGACTTTGAGTGTGTGTGTGGGGGGGAGGGTGCTTCTCTTTTAGACTGAGGACTGCAACTCCCATTACCCCCTGCCTGTAACCATCATGTAGTTCATGTTGCAACTATAGAGCAAGGATGATGGGCCTTTGAGTGGTGGGGGTGCTTCCCTTTTAGACTGAGGACTACACCTCCCACCATCCCCTGGCTGCATCTATCATGCAGTTCACGTTGCAGCCATATTGCAAGGATGATGGGCCTTTGAGTGGGGAGTGCTGCCCCTTTAGTCAGAGGACTGCAACTCCCATCACCCAGTGGCTGTGCCCATCTCTCATGCAGCTCAGTAGTGCAAGGATGACGGGCCTTTGAGTGTGGGGGTGCTTCCCTTTTAGACTGAAAACTGCAACTCCCATTACCCCCTACCTGTGCCCATCATGTAGTTCATGTTGCAGCTATAGAGCAAGGACAATGGGCCTTTGAGTGGGGGGGGGGGCGCTTCCCTTTTAGACTGAGGACTACACCTCCCACCATCCCCTGGCTGTGTGTATCATGCAGCTCACGTTGCAACCATAGTGCAAGGATTATGGGCCTTTGAGTGGGGGGTGATGCCCCTTTAGATGAAGAACTACAATTCCCATCATCCGGTGGCTGTGCCCTACTCTCATGCAGTTCAGTAGTTCAAGGATGATGGACCTTTGAGTGTGAAGATGTGTCCCTTTTAGATGGGACATCATGCCTTGGCTGTGTATATCAGGCAGCTCACATTGCAAGCCTATTGCAAGGATGATGGGCCTTCGAGTGGGGTATGTGTCCCTTTGAGACAGAGGACTGCAACTCCCATCATGCCTTGGCTGTGTGTATCAGGCAGCTCATGTTGCAAGCCTATTACAAGGATGATGGGTGTTTGAGTGAGAGGCCTTCCTTCTGATTTGGGGGGTGTTTCCCTATTAAGCTGAGGACTGCAACTCCCACCATCCCCTGCCTGCATGTATCATATAGCTCACATTGCAGCACATTGCAAGGATGATAGGCCCTTGAGTTGGAGGCCTTCCTTCTGATAACATTGTAATCAAACAATCCTTCCTTCCATGCTTGGAGTGGCTGACTCTGCCATTCACTGACCATTGGGCTGCTGTCTTTGCAGATGGCTTCGGAGCAGAACAAGGAGGAAGAGGAAGAGGAAGAAGAGGAGGAAATAGCGGCGGCGCAGAGCCCTCCCCCCGCCCTCCCGGACCCCGACAGCTTGCCTCTCAGGTGGGATCTAGTTATTGATTTGGGAAGACGGGGCTTCCTCGCAGGAACGTCGCAATGTCAAGTAAAAAAAAAGAGAAAGGAGGGTATAAATTGTTGTTGTTGTTATTGTGGTAAGCTGCTTTGAGTCTTGTTCGGGAGAGATCAAGTGGGATATAAATAATAATAATTATTGTATTATTATTATTATTATTATTATTATTATTATGTTAAGCCTCTTTGAGTCTCCTTTGGGAAAGATAAAGCGGGGAATAAATAATAATGATTATAATTATAATACTGACAATTATTATTATTATGTTAAGTTGCTTTGAATCTCCTTTGGGAGAGATAAAATGGGATATAAATAATAATAATAATAATAATAATAATAATAATAATAATAATAATGTTAAGCTGCTTTGAGTCTTGTTCCGGAGAGATAAAGTGAGTTATAAATTATTATTATTATTATTATTATTATTACATTAAGCTGCTTTGAATCTCATTTGAGAGAAATAAAGTGAGATATAAATTATTATTATTATTGTATTATTATTATGTTAAGCGGCTTTGAGTCTCGTTCAGGAGAGATAAAGTGAGATATAAATTATTATTATTATTATTGTATTATTATTATTGTATTATTACATTAAGCTGCTTTGAGTTTTGTTCGGGAGCAATAAAGTGAGATATAAATTATTATTATTATTATTATTATTATTGTATTATTATTATGTTAAGCTGCTTTGAGTCTCGTTCGGGAGCAATAAAGTGAGATATAAATTATTATATTGTATTATTATTATTATTATTATTATTATTATTTTTATTATGTTAAGCTGCTTTAAGTCTCCTTCAGGAGAGATAAAGTGAGATATAAATTATTATTATTATTATTGTTGTATTATTATTACATTAAGTTGCTTTGAGTCTCGTTCGGGAGCAATAAAGTGAGATATAAATTATTATTATTATTGTATTATTATTATTATTATTATTATATTAAGCCTCTTTGAGTCTCCTTCAGGAAAGATAAAGCGGGAAGTAAATAATAATGATAATAATTATAACATTTATTATTATTATTATTATTATTATGTTAAGCTGCTTTGAATCTCCTTTGGGAGAGATCAAGCAGGGTATAAAGAAATAGTTACGTTCAGCTGCTTTGAGTTTCCTTTGGGAGAGATAAAACAAGATACAAATAATAATAATAATAATAATAATAATAATAATAATACATGACACAGTCCTAGACGCTTGGGAAGTGTTCGACTTGTGATTTAGTGATAGGAAATCCAGCATATAGATCTCGTTTGCTGTGACATACTGTGTTTTTGTATCAATAATAATAATAATAATAATAATAATAATAATAGATACATAGCTGCTTTGAGTCTCTTTCTGGAGATATAAAGTGGGGTATAAAATATAATAATAATAATAATAATAGATACATAGCTGCTTTGAGTCTCATTCTGGAGATATAAAGTGGGGTATAAAATATAATAATAATAATAATAATAATAATAATAGATACATAGCTGCTTTGAGTCTCATTCTGGAGATATAAAGTGGGGTATAAAATATAATAATAATAATAATAATAATAGATACATAGCTGCTTTGAGTCTCATTCTGGAGATATAAAGTGGGGTATAAAAATATAATAATAATAATAATAATAATAATAATAATAATAGATACATAGCTGCTTTGAGTCTCCTTCAGGAATAAATAAATAATAATAATTTAAATGTTATTCTGATGCTGTTATGTTAAGCCGCTTTGAGTCCCCTTTGGTGAAGATAAAGCAGGGGTATAAATAAACATAATAAAGATAATAATAATAATAATAATAATAATAATTTCCAAATGTTCCAAAATCCCATTCTCACCGGGACAGAAAGGAAGGGGAAGTCTTCTGAAAAGGGGCACAGACAGCAAAGGAAACCCCACAGGGCTGTTCAACCCTTCCCTATGCAACCCAAAACTCAAAGGTAGATAGAGAAATAGATAGATATCGCCTCTCTTTCTTCTCTTCTTTCTGAAACACTTACTTTGAAAACAGTTGTTCTGATTCTTGTGGGTTTTTTCGGGCTATAGGGCCATGTTCTAGAGGCATTTCTCCTGACATTTCGCCTGCATCTATGGCAAGCATCCTCAGAGGTAGTGAGGTCTGTTGGAAGTAGGAAAAATGGGTTTATATATCTGTGGAATGCCCAGGGTGGGGCAAGGAGCTCTTCCCTGCTGCAATTAGGTGTGAATGTTTAGCTGATCACCTTCATTAGCATTTGAAGGCCTGCCTGAGCCTGGGAAAACCTTTTGTTGAGAGGTGTTAAGATGTGCCTGGTTGTTTCCTCTCTGCTGTTTTGCTGTTGTGATTTTAGAGTTTTTTTAATACTGGTAGCCAGATTTTGTTCATTTTCATGGTCTCCTCCTTTCTGTTGAAATTGTCCACGTGCTTCTTGTGGATTTCAATGGCTTCTCTGTGTAGTCCGACATGGTGGTTGTTGGTGTGGTCCAGCATTTCTGTGTTCTCAAATAATATGCTGTGTCCAGGCTGGTTCCTCAGGTGCTCTGCTATGGCTGACTTCTCTGGTTGGAGCAGTCTGCAGTGCCTTTCGTGTTCCTTGATGCGTGTTTGGGCAATGCTGCGTTTGGTGGTCCCTATGTAGACTTGTCCACAGCTGCATGGTATACAATGGTAGACTCCTGCAGAGGTGAGAGGATCCCTCTTGTCCTTTGCTGAACGGAGCATTGGTTGGATTTTCTTGGTGGGTTTGTAGATAGTGTGTATGTTGTGTTTCCTCATCAGCTTCCCTCTGCGGTCAGTGGTTCCCTTGATGTCTGGCAGGAACACTTTCCCTCTGGGTGGATCTTCGTCTTTACTCTCGTGGCTTGTTCTTGGTCTTGCAGCTCTTCTGATGTCTGAGGTGGAGTATCCATTGGCCTGGAGGGCCCAGTTGAGAAACAACCAGGCACATCTTAACACCTCTCAACAAAAGGTTTTCCCAGGCTCAGGCAGGCCTTCAAATGCTAATGAAGGTGATCAGTTGAAACATTCACACCTAGCTGCAGCAGGGAAGAGCTCCTTGCCCCACCCTGGTCTTTCCACAGATATATAAACCCATTTTCCTAGTTCCAACAGACCTCACTACCTCTGAGGATGCTTGCCACAGATGCAGGCGAAACGTCAAGAGAAATGCCTCTAGAACATGGCCCTATAGCCCGAAAAAACCCACAAGAACCTAGTGATTCCAGCCATGAAAGCCTTCGACAATAAGTTGTTCTGATGTTTACTTTGATCCTTGATGTAAGCCGCTCAGAGTCCCTTTAGGTAGATGGGGCAGGGTACAAATAAAATGTAGTGCTATAATAATAATAATAATAATTATTATTATTATTATTATTATTATTATTTTGTGAAAGTTGCAATGGGTTGAGACAGGCTTTCTTCTCTTCTTTCCGGAACAGCACAAGCGCCCTTGCGGTTCCCGAGGATGATGGGCAGGCGATGGCAGCCCCCGCCGGAGAGACGGGCGAGACCCCCGAAGCGCAGCAAGGAGAAGCCTCCCCGGAAGAGGCCGAGGCGGAAAGGGTCTCGCCCCCAGAGCCCCCCGAGGAGTCCCCCATTGCGGGCGCACCAAGTGAGGAGGAACCCCCTCCAGATGGGGATGATGTCGTGGGAGAGCCGGGGGAGCCCCCTTCCTCTTCCTCCTCCTCTTCCTCTTCCTCCGGGACGGGAGACCCCCTCAGTTGCTCCTCGGAGCAGCTGGGGGCCTTGATCGCACAGCACCACAAGCGCCAGAATGGCTGCCCCGACCTGGAGGACACCCTGGCCGAGCGGGACCCCCCAAATCCTCCCCAAAACATCGCTGTCCAGGTCAGAGACAACTCCCACGAGGTCACCTTTGCATGGGGGAATGTGGTCTTTGTGTGTTTTCATGTGTCGGAAGGGATTTCTATTATTATTATTATTATTATTATTATATTTATTTATACCTTCTTTATCTCTCCCGAAGGAGACTCAAAGTGGCTATGCATCTATTATTATTATTATTAGTATTATTAGCATTATTAGTATTATTATTTATACCCTGCTTTATCTCTCCCAAAGGAGACTCAAAGTGGCTATGTATCTATTATTATTATTATTATTATTATTATTATTATTATATTTATTTATACCCTGCTTTATCTCTCCAGAAGGAGACTCAAAAGTGGCTATGCATCTATTATTATTACTATTATTATTATTATTATTATATTTATTTATACCCTGCTTTATCTCTCCAGAAGGAGACTCAAAGTGGCTATGCATCTATTATTATTATTATTAGTATTATTAGTATTATTATTTATACCCTGCTTTATCTCTCCCAAAGGAGACTCAAAGTGGCTATGTATCTATTATTATTATTATAATTATATTTATTTATACCCTGCTTTATCTCTCCAGAAGGAGACTCAAAGTGGCTATGCATCTATTATTATTATTATTATTATTATTATTATTATATTTATTTATACCCTGCTTTATCTCTCCAGAAGGAGACTCAAAGTGGCTATGCATCTATTATTATTACTATTATTATTATTATTATTATTATTATTATTATTATATTTATACCCTGCTTTATCTCTCCAGAAGGAGACTCAAAGTGGCTATGCATCTATTATTATTATTATTATTATTATTATTATTATTATTATATTTATTTATACCCTGCTTTATCTCTCCAGAAGGAGACTCAAAGTGGCTATGCATCTATTATTATTATTATTATTATTATTATTATTATATTTATACCCTTCTTTATCTCTCCCAAAGGAGACTCAAAGTGGCTATGCATCTATTATTATTATTATTATTATTATTATTATTATTATTATTATATTTATTTATACCCTTCTTTATCTCTCCCAAAGGAGACTCAAAGTGGCTATGCATCTATTATTATTATTATTATTATTATTATTATTATTACCCTGCTTTATCTCTCCCAAAGGAGACTCAAAGTGGCTATGCATCTATTATTATTATTATTATTATTATTATTATTATATTTATACCCTTCTTTATCTCTCCCGAAGGAGACTCAAAGTGGCTATGAATCTATTATTATTATTATTATTATTATTATTATTTATACCCTGCTTTATCTCTCCCAAAGGAGACTCAAAGTGCCTATGCATCTATTATTATTATTATTATTATTATTATTATTATTATATTTATACCCTGCTTTATCTCTCCCAAAGGAGACTCAAAGTGCCTATGCATCTATTATTATTATTATTATTATTATTATTATATTTATTTATACCCTGCTTTATTTCTCCAGAAGGAGACTCAAAGTGGCTATGCATCTATTATTATTATTATTATTATTATTATTATATTTATTTATACCCTGCTTTATCTCTCCCAAAGGAGACTCAAAGTGGCTATGCATCTATTATTATTATTATTATTATTATTATTATTATATTTATTTATACCCTGCTTTATCTCTCCCGAAGGAGACTCAAAGTGGCTATGCATCTATTATTATTATTATTATTATTATTATTATTATTATTATTTATACCCTGCTTTATCTCTCCCGAAGGAGACTCAAAGTGCCTATGCATCTATTATTATTATTATTATTATTATTATTATTATATTTATTTATACCCTGCTTTATCTCTCCCGAAGGAGACTCAAAGTGGCTATGCATCTATTATTATTATTATTATTACTATTATTATTATATTTATTTATACCCTGCTTTATCTCTCCTGAAGGAGACTCAAAGTGGCTATGCATCTATTATTATTATTATTATTATTATTATTATTATTATTATTATTATTTATACCCTGCTTTATCTCTCCCAAAGGAGACTCAAAGTGGCTATGCATCTATTATTATTATTATTATATTTATATTTATATTTATATTTATTTATACCCTGCTTTATCTCTCCTGAAGGAGACTCAAAGTGCCTATGCATCTATTATTATTATTATTATTATTATTATTATTATTATTATTATTATTTATACCCTGCTTTATCTCTCCCAAAGGAGACTCAAAGTGGCTATGCATCTATTATTATTATTATTATATTTATATTTATATTTATATTTATTTATACCCTGCTTTATCTCTCCTGAAGGAGACTCAAAGTGCCTATGCATCTATTATTATTATTATTATTATTATTATTATTATATTTATACCCTGCTTTATCTCTCCCAAAGGACACTCAAAGTGCCTATGCATCTATTATTATTATTATATTTATATTTATATTTATTTATACCCTGCTTTATCTCTCCCAAGCGAGACTCAAAGTGCCTATGCATCTATTATTATATTTATATTTATATTTATTTATACCCTGCTTTATCTCTCCCAAAGGAGACTCAAAGTGCCTATGCATCTATTATTATTATTATTATTATTATTATTATTATTGTATTTTTTCTCCTCTCAGTAATCTAACCCTGCAGCATATAGTCGACTAAGTCTTGGTGGCTTTCCAAAGCCTTTCTTAGCCCTTTCTTTTCCCCTTTGCTTTGCAGACAGACCTCAAGACAGCTGACTTGGAAGTGAACACGGACCAAGACGTGGAGAAGGACCTGGTAAGACTTTGCACAACTACAACTCCCCAGGACTCCATAGCATGTGCCAAGGCAGGTTAAAGCCAAGGCAGTTCCGTTCTGTACTACAGGCACAGCCCCAAGTTTTCATTTTTGTTGCTTTGTGTTTTGAAGAAAGAATTCTCAGCAGACCGCCACTGTAATGCACTTCTCTTTTGGGCCAAGTAATAATGGCAGGGCTGGATGGCCTTTGAGGTTCTCTTCCAACTCTGTTGTTTCTGTTGTTCTTATTGAAGTTGGATGGCCCTCTATTGGAGGGGTTTTGATGGTGCTTTTCCTGCATGAAGCCAGAAGGGGGTTGGACTGGATGGCCTTTGAGGGTCCCTTCCAACTTTATTGTTGTTAGTGGTTTGACTGGTTGTCTTTTAGAAGTCCCTTTCAACTCTAGAATTCTATTATTATTATTATTATTATTATTATTATTATTATTATTGAGTCTGGATGGCTCTCTGTTAGGGGTGCTTTGATAGTGCTTTTCCTGCACGGTAGCAGAAGGAGGTTGGACTGGATGACCTTTAGGAGTCTCTTCCAATTCTATTATTATTATTGTAATTATTATTATTATTATTATTGAGTCTGCATGGCTCTCTGTTAGGGATGCTTTGATAGTGCTTTTCCTCCATTGAAGCAGAAAGGGGTTGGACTGGATGATGTTTAGGAGTCTCTTCCAACTCTAGGATTCTATTATTATAATTATAATTATTATTATTGAGCTTAGATGGCTTTCTGTCAGGGGGCTTGGATGGTGCTTTTCCTGCTCAGGGTTGGGCTGAATGACCATTAGAGGTCCCTTCTGACTATATTATTATTATTATTATTATTATTATTATTATTATTATTATTGAGTCTGCATGGCTCTCTGTTAAGGGTGCTTTGATAGTTCTTTTCATGCATCGAATCAGAAGGGGGTTGGACTGGATGACCTTTAGGAGTCTCTTCCAACTCTAGGATTCTATTATTATTATTATTATTATTATTATTATTATTATTATGGAGGCTGGACGGTCCTTCGTCGGGAGGGGGCTTTGATGGTGCTTTTCCTGCATCGTGTCAGAAGGGGGCTGGTCTGGATGTCCTTTAGAGATCCCTTTGGAGGGCCGGTCTCTTTTCCCTTAGGACAAGCTGATGTCGGAGCGCTGGGCGCTGAAGGAGCGCTACCAGGAGGTGCTGGACAAGCAGCGCCAGGCGGAGAACCAGCTCCAGGTGCGCCTTAAACAGCTCCAGCAGCGCCGCGCCGAGGAGATGAAGAGCCACCAGGTAGGACGGATGGCGTTATTATTGGTTTATTCATTTGTTTATTTCTCTCCTGCTTTTCTCCCTTATTTGGGATACAAAGCAGCTAACAAGGTATAAAACAGACGAGGTACAATTGGGATCAGAGAAGTAGGCATAATTAAGAAACAACCATTGGCCATAATAATAATAATAATAATAATCATCATCATCATCATCATCTATATAAATAAAAATGTAATGTCCATTTGTGGGATTAACATAACTCAAAAACCACTGGATGAATTGACACCAAATTTGGGTACAAGACACCTAACAGACCAATGGGTGACCATCACCCATAACACCCCCCCTCCACACACACACACACACACAAACAGCGGAGAGGACTTAAAAACCCCCAAAAGCTAAATGACGATACAGAAAAAAGGGAAGGAAGAGGAAGGGAAGGAAGGGGAGAAAGGGAAAGGAAGAAAGAGAGAAAGAAACAATGAAAGAAAGAGAGAGAGGAAGAAAAAGAGAGAGGGAAAGAAAGAGAGAAAGGAGAGAGAGAGAAAGAGAAAAGAGAGAGGTAAAGAAAGAGAAATAAAGAAAGAGAGGGAAAGAAAGAAAGAAAGAGCAAGAAGGAGGGAGGGAAAGAAAGAAGGAAAGAGAGAAAGAAGCATGGAAGCAAAGAGTGAAGGAAGGAAGAAAGAGGAGAAAGGGAAGGAAAAGGAAAAGGGAGGAAGAAAGGAAAGAAATAGAGAAGGAAGGAAAGAAGGAGAGAAAGAGGGAGGGAAGGAAAGAGAGAAGGAAGGATGGAAGCAAAGAGTGAAGGAAGGAAAGAGGTAGAGAAGGAAGAAAGGAGAGAAAGGGAAGGAAAAGAAAAGGGGAGGAAAAAAGGAAAGAGATAGAGAAGGAAGGAAAAAGGGAGCGAAGGAAGGAAGGAAAGAAGGAGAGAAAGAGGGAGGGAAGGAAAGAGAGAAGGAAGGATGGAAGCAAAGAGCGAAGGAAGGAAGGAAAGAGGTAGAGAAGGAAGAAAGGAGAGAAAGATGAAGGAAAAGGAAAAGGGAGGAAGAAAGGAAAGAAATGGAGAAGGAAGGAAAAAAGGGAAGGAAGGGAAGAGGTAGAGAAAGAAGATAGGAGAGAAAGAGGAAGATAAAGAAAAAGTGAAGGAAGGAAAGAAGGAAAGAAAAAAGGGAAGGAAGGAAAGAGGGAGCAAAGGAAGGAGGGAAATGAAAGAAAGTGGGAGGGAAGGTTGGCCACATAACTCGTGGTGGGTACAGCTAGTAATAATAATTAGAACAATAACAAATTTAATAATAATAAATATAACAGTAATAAATATAATAAATATAATATAATGTAGTATAATATAATGTTCTGCTGCAGCATGACAACGTTTGTGCCGTGTCATCAACTTTCCCCAAGTCTTTAGGAGAGAACCCATTAGGCAATAATGGCATTGATAGCCCAGGAACAAAAACCGTGTGACGTGGTGCGTCCTATAAGTCCTTCCTTCCCATCAGGAGATCCTGAAAGCCATCCAAGACGTGACGGTGAAACGGGAAGAGACCAAGAAGAAGATGGAGAAGGAGAAGAAGGAGTTTCTGCAGAAGGAGCAAGACCTCAAGGCGGAAATCGAGAAGCTCTGCGAGAAAGGCAGGAGGTATTTGCTTGGGGGAGACACGGGGTGGGGGGGGGCTCTCTCTGCAGGATTTGGGGGGCTTCCCAAAGGGCAGTGGCCTTCCTTCCTACTCGGTGGTCCCGCTCTTTCTTTTCTCGCAACAGGCTGCTGAAAGAACAGGAGGAGAAGGAGAGCAAGATCGTCTCTCTCATTGCGGAGCAGTCCGAGGAAAAGTAAGCCCTGCATCAGTTTATTGCCTCCAGCTCTTTTCGAAATAGCAACGGGATGCAATAATAATAATAATAATAATAATAATAATTATTATTATTATATCTATATAAATAAATAATTATAATTATAATAATTATATCTCTATATATAAATAAATAATTATAATTATAATAATTATATCTATATAAATAATAATTATTATTATTATATCTATATAAATAAAAATGTAATGTTCGTTTGTGGGATTAACATAACCCAAAAACCACTGGACAAATTGACACCAGATTTGGACATAATATACATATCAGGCCAATGAGTGACCATCACTCATAAAAACACTGGAAAACACAGCAGAAGAGACTTAAAAAGCAAAAAATAAATAAAAAATATATAACAATGCATACAGAAAACCACATATACACAGACTGGGCCACAGCAACGCGTGGCAGGGGATGGCAAGTGTGTGTGTATGTATATATACATACATGCATGCATATATATAACTATTACTATATAATTACATATTAATTATATAATATATTACTATGTTATTATATTATTATATTATTTATATATATATGTGTGTGTGTGTATGTATGTATGTGTATGTGTGTGTGTATATATATATATGCCCCCCCCCCCCCCCCGGTGGCACAGTGGGTTAAAGCACTGAGCTGCTGAGCTTGTTGACCGAAAAGTCGCAGGTTCGATTCCAGGGAGCGGCGTGAGCTTCCGCTGTCAGCCCTAGCTTCTGCCAACCTAGCAGTTCGAAAACATGCAAATGTGAGTAGATCAATAGGTACCGCTCCGGCGGGAAGGTAACGGCGCTCCATGCAGTCATGCCGGCCACATGACCTTGGAGGTGTCTATGGACAATGCTGGCTCTTCGGCTTAGAAATGGAGATGAGCACCACACCCCAGAGTCAGACATGACTGGACTTAATGTCAGGGGACTACCTTTACCTTTTTACCATATATATATATATATATATATATATATATATATATATACACACACACACACACACACACACATATTAATTACAAAATATATTATTATATGATGGTTTATTAGAATACTATATATATATTTGTCTGCATTATAATGATAAGGTTTTGCATGTCCTTTAAGTGGAGCTCGTCCTTAACTCTTGCTTTTCTTTGCTGCCCAGGGAGGTGTGGGAGCAAGAACTGGACAAGCTGAAGAACCAGCACAATGAGGTCAACCAGTCTGTCCTGGAGGAGACGGAACGGGCCTGGAAGGCAGAGGTGGGCTGCACACTGGTGGACATTGCGGGGAGCGGGGATTGCACATTCATTGCATCTTGGGGTGCATAGGCATTGTGTATTGGAGTGCATATGCGTTATATATTGGAATGCGTATGCGTTGCTTATTGGGGTGCCTAGGCATTGCATATTGTGGTGCATAGCTATTGTATCTTGGGGCACATGTGCATTGCATATGGGGACACACATGCATTGCATATTGGGGGTGCATATGCATTGCATCTTGGGGTGTATATGCACTGCATATTGGGGTGCCTATGAATTGCATCTTGGATATGAATGCATTGCATAGGAGGGTACACATGCATTGTATATTGAGAGTGCATATGCATTGCCTCTTGGGGTGCGTATGCATTACATCTTGGGCATGCATGCATTACATATTGGAGTGCATATGCATTGCATCTTGGGACACATACACATTGCATATTAGGGTACACATGTATTGCATATTAGAAGTGCATATGTATTGCATCTTGGGAGTGCATATGCGTTGCATCTTGGGGTGTGTATGCACCACATCTTGGGCATGCATGCATTGCATACTGGGAGTGCACATGCATTGCCTCTTGGGGTACATAGGCATTGCACCTTGGGGCACATATTAGGGTACACATGCATTGCATATTGGAAGTGCATATGTATTGCATCTTGGGAGTGCATATGCGTTGCATCTTGGGGCACATAGGCATTGCATCTTGTTACTGCCCTGCTTCCCAGATCCTGTCCCTGGAGAGCCGGAAGGAGCTGCTGGTGCTGAAGCTGGAAGAGGCTGAGAAGGAAGCGGAGCTGCACCTCACCTACCTCAAGTGAGAGGGGTGCAAAAAGGGGATGGGGTTCGGGCCTTCCTAACAGCCAGCAGGATGTTAGGAATTGTGGGAGTTGAAATCCAAAAAGCTTGGAGGGCCTCAGTTTGACCATCTCCTTTCCACTTGCGGGTCAGGTCGGCGCCACCAACGCTGGAGACCATTCGGCCGAAGCAGGAGTGGGAGACTCGGCTGAACCGGATACGGATGACCAAGGAGAGCGTCCGGGTGAGTCCTCCTCCCTCTCTGGATGCTGGGTTGACCAAGGAAGGGCTCTCCAATGTTGTTGTTGCTGTTGTTGTTGTGTGTTTATTACCCATGACTCCAGGTGGGACACTACATAGTTAAAATATGATGATGATGATGATGATGATGATGATGATGATGATGATAAT